>NW_019211454.1:11511196-11711566 GCF_002443255.2 Varroa destructor | reverse complement strand
CTAGCATTTCTAGGCGTTCTATGGCCACAGCCATTGTCATTTTCATCACCGCACGAGAAAATAGAAGATCATCATTTAGCTCTATGGAAACTATGAGGCTCTCATTACATAAACCATACAGTTTATTATCATCATCATATTAATGTGACACTCAGAAATATGACTGGTTACCATATAAGTCTGCAGGAAAATGTAATTGTCCTGCACATACTCATTGCTTGGCAATGTGGAAGACACCTAACGATTAGGGCAACTATCGTCATAGAAGACCTATCCGACTATAAAATTATACTGACAGTAGTACCGCCTGGATGCTAACAATGGCATATAACATATGCTTATAATAGAATTTTTTTTAGTTTTCTAGCCCTCACCGTGTTCAATTAAAACAGTGAAAAAAAGACACTAGAAAAGATTAATTAGATAGTTAGTAGGGCATTTGTTGAGAAACTGTCATACGCTTAATGCAATATGTCTACTTGGATACATTTATTCAATATTGCTATGACATTAATTTCAAGCACTTTCATGTATGCATTCAATAAGTATACCAGGCACCTACTTTTTATTATTACCTACTATTTAAGTAAATGACTATTTTAGTAAAACTACAGTAAGCAGCCTCCATGGTTTTCTACTCAAAATGGATATCTTTAAAGCACTGTTTTATTTTTCTTAAATTTCGATCTCTGCCATTGAATACTATTAGAGTTTATCTTTTCATAAAAATGGTACGATTTACGTGCTTTATTCTTAACAAAAAGGATATTGACTGGCCTTTCTAATGGGCTAGTCGATATCATGCCAATTCAGCGTGCTCAAGTTAGATAAATATTATCCGGCCGTCCTGTCCTAATCCATAGCAGTGGCTGAAGAATTTAATAGCAAACCTGTTCCTACCTGGATCTAATAAACGGAATAAAGCATGAGGTTTAGTCAGATCACATTAAATAAAAGGCCTACGGGCCCAGCTTTCACCGCCGCCATTTTGAGAAACGTTTGTTGTTCGCTAATCATAATCAGCACAGAACATAATGCGTTGTTGTAGATGCCGGCTTTTAGGGGTTTTGTATGAAATGTGTCTAATTGAATCAGTTGACCGCAATAACGACCATTCCATTGGTCAGATAGCGTTTTAGCCCTAATAATCTTGACTATGTAGATCAGACGCCAACAACAGTATGAAGGAAAAGATATGCGATGAAATATACAGCTGAATTTATATGTAAAAACATCACATACACAGACAAACTTGAATATGATTACTTAGTGTATCTGGCCACTTTTCGATTCACACATCCATTGTCTTACTTATACAGACAAGGCACAACAGGATACCATCAGAAATTGAAGCCGCCTTACTCGCCAGCGGGAAAATGCCGAAAGCTAGCACGAACTCACAACGACCTCTGAGAGCATCCAGGATGAGAGCCTACTACAGACAATCGAAATGTCAAACCAGTATCCAATAGGCTCATGGTTGATACTCAATTATAGAGCAGTTTACTCTGAGCTGGACGCTATGAGATACCTTTCAATATGTCCATGTGAGAATTTTACTGTCAAGTCTCTTATGCAGCGAGAAACAGCTGCGGGAGTGCACCCGGTGATAACTCCGAAATTCAACGGACTTATTGTCCATATCTTATGCAACAATATGGAAAATACGTTTAGTCTATGTATGTACGGATATAGTCTAGTAGAGTACGTGGTAGAATACTGCTTGCAAGTGCCGCCGGCATGCATGGACGCACATAGAGCTAGCTCGTAGCCTATAGCTGTATCAGAACCCCAATCTACATACTTATTAAATATATCAGTCGTCTCGTCATCCATATTTACTGTATTGAGCAGGCACCCACCGACCGTAAGGAGCATCGACGTGTTCTGTAACAAGTCAACCATCCGAAATACCTCCTGACTAGCCCATCCCGCCTTTGTGTTGTCGAACGATATCATCCCTTGCGACATGCAATTGAAGTTTACTTATATACCATTATACATATACATGCGATACGTAAGTGTCCGGTATTATACGTCAAAAAGCTGGAAGTTAGCTATTCAGAGGTTTAAGTTTGTTCACTTTTGTAAAAAAAGTTCTAAGCTATTTTATATACCACATATAATATAGTAACAAAATGGCGTAAATTCGCCGGCGTTACGTCTGCGCAAGCAGTGGCCTTGTCAAGAACTTGCAATAGTAATGATTTAGCACCAACGAAGCAGTGAGTAAAACACACGATAAAATCACTAGTCTCTTCAGTTTTATACCTATTCTAAGCCGTTTATTTAGAATAAACGAAATAAGTTTTGGCAAACATTTACAAGTTTGAAGCAATCAGTCTTAGTATTTTAGCTGTGCTTTAGCCAATCTCCGGCGGTTTATATATATATATATGTATATACGTATACGTATATATATATATGCACATTCCCAGTCCATTGCTAGCATTGGCATTTATCATATTATTTTATATTTCGTCGTAAGGTTTGGGTTATTACAATGAGCGTAAGAAGCGCATTTGCGATAATTATACAAATTGTTTTGCTGTAGACGCCGGCGAACAGTGTACGCTTCGAGATCAAATAATCATAAGTAATAACGGTACAAAAAAGCTGTCTCTTTTAACTATTTGGCTGGTGGCAAAGCCCGGATAGAAGTAGGCTCCCGGAAGGCCCGATCGATGAAACAGGCAGGAGCGCCCTAACGAAGGGTCGGGCAGGGGGTTGCTGGACCCCTACCGGGTGCGTCCCCAGGTGGCGGATAGGGGAATACCTATCAGATATGATGCGTACCGGTAAATGATAGCGGACCAAAACCAGCCCTCAGGGAAATCTTCACCGTTTTCCTGACCCCGGCGCAAAACGGAAACGGTGAGCCCTCGAGGACCTTCGCGGCGGAGGAAAGCCAAGTCATATGACGCTTCAACGACGTGAAGATCAGGGGAGCAACGACAGGAAGTTGCGGGATCGGAAAGCTAGAGGAAATATGACAAATCGCATGATGGGGACATACGTGAGGGTACCGCTCTAAAACTGTGAGGCACTGACAGGCTGGCAGATAGTATAGGGGCCCGGGCGTCTATCATCTGACCGAAAATCCCGTTATTGCTGCAGTGCCAGATGGCGACCGGGTGGGCTCCTGCAGCAATATTCAGGGGGCACTGCTGAGGCTACACGTGAGAAACCCTACCTAGTGATAAACATACGTCAGAATGCTTACGGCTTGAATGACCGACGTATGCGACCCAGAAGCCGATTAAGATACAAAGAACTCAAACCATGGAAAATGAAAAAGACAAAAATAAATGCCGGTACCACAGTGCCATTGGCGGGCGGGGCTCCCACCCCAAGAAGAAACGATGCACATGAGGAAGAGGAATAAGGAAGAAACTGAGAAGTAGAAGGGAAGGACCCTTCCAAAAAAAATTTCTGACCGCAAGGATGCCAAAAAGACCAAGACAGGCAACCGACAAGGACGGCACAGGGGAATACGCAAGACCAAATTCAATGGCCCGCCCAGGAGAACTCCAAAAACAAGGACGGAGAATCGAAGTACAATACGAGGAAAAGATGCAAGTAAATTACGAGGGGGCAACCCCGTCTAAAACACAAAAACAAGCACACTCAAGAAAAAGAGCGATGGAAGAAGTGGTCTCACCAAGTGACATGGAGGAGATAAGCCCATCGGACAAAAGGCAAAAGATGGCTAAAGAAGAGGTATTGATAGAATTCAAAAGTGTAGAAAAGACCATCGATACGGTGAAAAGACTCTCTGGAATCCTAGAAATTTTCTGTAAGAAACACAAGGTCACACCTGGTGACATCAAGGAAAACGCTCGACAACTAGCCAAAGCGGCCAGAACCCTGGTCAGAACAAAGGGGCTGAGGAAGAAGGCCGAGCTTGAGCGACGAGGAAGTCTGAAGGAACAAAACGCTACGATGCTAGAATAATTAGGGCTACATGATGCACAAAATCGACAGAGAGAGACGGAGGACGCAGAAATATGCAGGGAAAACAGAGAAGAAGTCCTTTGCAATGGATGCAATAAGATAACGGAAAAGCAACGTCTATACGGGATTGAGGACGTGTAGATAGAAGCGGAAATAGCCGCAGCAAAAATACAAGAAGACCTTAGGCTAGTAGCAAGGAAGAGATGGTCCCAAAGGGCCTTTAAATGTTTAACACAACAAAAGAAAGCACCCTTGCTGTCAGAGACACAAGGGCGATAATAATTAAGAAGGGCTTTGAGAGGGACTAAAAGCTGTTAAAACAACTAAATGCTCAAATCCATGGAGCTAAAACGACAGCAAAATTGACAGCCGGTAGTGTTGCAATACTTACGAGCAGCAGTTCCTTCCACCTTGTTTCAGGGGAAGCGGATGGGGAAGAAATATCCGAGGATGCAGCCAGGGAAATAATAGTAGGTACGATTAACAAAGAAGAGACAGAAGAGGGTCTGACAGAGATAATTTAAAAAGTTGTCAAAGCCATAAAGGAAGAAAGAGGACAAAAAGTACCTGCAATCCAAGTGACCGATCAAGACAATGAGGCCACAAGGAAACTACTCGAAGTGTGTGATAATTATTTTGGGTGTGAAATAAAGCTATGCAAAAGACAAACGGAGGGTCTGCAACACCAAAGCACGAAAAGAACCAGACATACGATAGCAAGAGGGAAACAATACGAGGAGACCTCAACAATAAGGGTAAAGGTAGGGGAAAATATATCCGACAGTGAAGTGTTGACTACAGTAGCTGTGACAAGCCGACCCCTTATTGCTATGAATGCGAGACTGACGGCCACAGAGCCATATCATTGCGATGCCCTAAATATAGAACACTAGCGGATCAAGCCCGAGACAAACGGAAGAGTGAGAGTAGGACAACGACAAAGCCCCCCTTTTCTGGAGAAGGAGCGGCAGAGCCAGGAGAGACTATCGATGAGACAGGGACAGAAAAGGACGGAGAAGCACAGAAGAGGTAGAAGAGCGCAAACAGCCCGACTATAGACGAAGAAAACTTCATAATGCCGTCGGCAAAAAAGACTATTAAACGACCCCAAGAAGTATCAAAGGAATAAAAGCAGATAGGGGACAGTGGCAGAGGAGACAGCCAACAAAATGGAGTTCAGACTCCTACAGTCTACCGCCCATGACCTATTGGAAAAGACAACCTAAAAATACGACATACATCTATGCCTGCTTTCAGAACCGAACAATAAAAGAATAGGATCTACAAAGGGGATTGTGGTGACGGACGATAGAAAGGACACTGCCATATCTTGGAGCGGCATAGGAAAAACGGTAATACGAAGAAATGGAAAAGCAAACGGGTTCACCTAGGTGGAGGTCGCTGTCTTATACTCGTGCTATTTTTCGCCTAATAGATCAATAGAAGAATTTGAAGGACTCCTGGGCGACCTTGGCCAAAGCATACAAAGACATAACACAGGGAAGAAGATCATCATTACGGAGGACTTCAACTCAGTGTAACATGGGGTAGTAGAAATAATGGCCGGAGAGGAACAGTAATACAGGAATGGATTCCAGCAGAGTAACTCGTGGCTTTAAATGACAGTGAGACTCCTACCTGCGAACACAGAGGTTAACCATACTTTATAAATCTCACGCTGGTAAACTATGCTGCAATAGCCTCTACAACAGGGTGGAGAGTACTGGACCAAGAGGAAAGCGGTAGTGATCACCATTACATATCCTTCCATGTCGATCAAACAAGCCCACTAAAAGGCAAAGAGAGAGAGAGACACGAAAATGGCAAGCAAGGACGTTAGACCACACCATCCTGCAAAGAGAGATAGGCAGAAGGTGCGAACATATTTTGGCACATGGAACGGGATGTGGAGGAATACAGATAGAAACAATAGCACCTCTGACAGCTAATGATCGGCGCATACGCAAAAGTGGATCGGCAGCCATCAAGCAGGCGGCACCCTCACCGTCCAAAACACTGGTGGAAGAAGGAAATCGCAGAGCTCAAAAAAACATGTGTGAGGAAAAGACGCATTTACACAAGAACAACAAGCTGGCAAAGACGCACAAACGACCTACAATCAGAAACGGAACAGAGAGCGTTACAACAGCTCCGGGAGTACCAAGACGCCGGAAATAAACTAGGACAAGGCATAAGACGCAGCAAAGAAAGATCCTGGTAGAAACTGATTGAGGTAGTCGACCGAGACGTTTTGGGATTTCTGTATCAAATCGTAATGAGTAAAATAAAGACAAAACCGCCACCGCTTCCTCCCGATGTAGTGTTCCCAACGCAGCCCTGGAGGGGTGACACAATGTTCGAGGTTGACGAAGGAGACACACCTGAAGTGACACTGGAAGAAGTGACAGAAGCAAGAAAAAAACTAGCGACAGGAGAAGCACCTGGACCGGACGGCGTACTATCAGAGGTGGTCCGGATGCAAATCAAAAGGTGGCCGATGATCTTTCAAACGTTAATGAACAATATCCTGCGACGAGGGATCTTTCCGGACGTATGAAAGGAAGCAATTATTATTGCAATTGCAAGCAATATTAGTGGTCCCAAAGGCGTTTCGACCGATTTGTCTGTTGAACACGGCTGCAAAGGACATGGAAAGCATCATAGTCGCCCGACTGACTGACCAAATAGATTGACGAAAAAGAAGCATTGTCAGAAGTACAGTACGGTTTGAGGAAACAGCGCTCAACGCTCGCAGCTATAGACAGGATCCTCAAGATAGCGAGAGAGGAGATGAATAGCAAGCTGAAGACTAGAAACTTCGTGCTTCTTATCCTGCTGGATGTTAGACATGCCTTTAGTAGCATGAATTGGGGAAAACTAATGGCCGCACTGGAGGAAAAGGGGATCTCCACGTATCTACGCAGAGTCATCAGTTCGTATTTAGAAAACAGAAGGCAGACGGGACGAAATACGGGGCTACAGCTGAGGTTCCGCAGGGATCGGTCCTTGGACCAACACTATGGAACCTAGCCTATGACGGCGTGCTACAAACAGCGGATTTACCAGAAGGGGTAAAAACTATTGCATACGCAGATGATCTGGCTCTTATTATCAGGGCCCGGACAGAAGTTGACCTAGAAAATAAAGCAAACGACTCCCTCTAGCTGATGGACCGGTGGATGGAGGAACACTACTTAAGGCTAGTCGCGGAGAAGACAGAAGCAATATACCTAACTGGGAAAAAGAAGACCAGAGGGGTCAATCTCTTTTTGGGAAATATCGAAAGCACTGTCCAGAGAAAAGCAAGATATCTCGGCGTGATGCTGGAAACCGTGATGAATGGAGGGGAGCACATTAAATATGTAGCTGCGAAGGCGAGAAGAATAGCCCTGAACTTGTCCCGCATTCTGCCTAAAGTAGGGAGATCTTCTGAGGGCCGTCGGAAACTACTAGCTTCTGTAGCGGAAGCTACAGCGCTATACGCAGGTCCAGTGTGGGCAGATACGCCGCTGAGAACAAAAGCCAACCGCGACGTACTGCTGGCCGCTCAAAGAACAGTTGCAATACGTGTAGCAAGAGCGTACAGAACCGTGTCAACTGAAGCTCTTCTGGTACTGGCTAAAATGGTCCCATGGGATCTGCTTGCCAGCGAAAGAGCGGAATGTCATTTGAAAAACGAAAACAACGACAATAACATGGCCCGCGAGGCCACGATGGACAAATAGCAACAACAATGGAAAACTCCCAAGACCAATAATAGAGGAGAGTTTCCGGGTAGCAGGGCCCGACATCTAATTCCAGATGTCAAGGAATGGACTCGGAGGGCTTACATAGCACTCCTGCCAAGTTCTGTCAGACCACGGATAGTTTCAGACCTACATGGTAAAAATCGGCAAAGTGCAATTGGACACCTGCGTCCGGCATGAAAGACGAAGTATAGCATACTGTGCTTTATTGCCAGGCACTAAAAGGGGTCAGAGATAAGCAGGCACATAGAAAGGTTTCAACGAAGGGTAGCGTAAAGGAAATGGTGGATATGATGATAAAGGATAGGGGAAACTGGAATAAAGTTACGACCTTCTTTGATGACATCATGAAAAAAAGGAACAGCTTGAAAGGACGTGCTGCAAGAGAATAACGGAAGGACAAGCTCGAGACGAGCAGGGACCCGATGTTCTACAGCCGGCTTTTACGGGAAAGCAGGGGACAAGAGCCCGCCCGAGACTTAGCACATCTGGTCAGGAGCGGAGCTCGAACGGAGGATGGACCGGAACGGGACAAAGGGGATAATAGCCCAACGCCCGTTCTTGCAAGCTATGATTTCGAAGTACTATTAAACTATGTTCCGAACCAAAGCCCAAGTTTCTGAGGAGTCCAGGGTTTAGTGGGTGCGAGTCCCACAGTACCAGACAAACAATACATCTGTGAAGTCTACTCTGCAGTATGCATTCGCCCTCAACCTCCGTAAAAAAGAATAGAAGTGAGCTCAACGAGAAAAAAGAAACCGTATATTAAGTGCAGAACATTAAACGCGCCGCTTGTATTACGATTTCGTAACACGCTACACACCTTACAGACTAGTATTCAAATTATTTACACATGTTTCACTTTATTTTCAGGGCTTCATGAACTGCACGTAATTTTAGCCCGTTTTCTTAAGACATGCCCATCTAGCTCGTCTACAGACCGACTACCCTAAACTAAGGACATATTGTTTTACATACGCATCATTATTCTTATATAAACATATATAGAAAAAATGGGACCTCTGCTAGTCTCCTCGTTATTACGACATAATAATGACGTTTTACTATGCATCGGTTGCCTTCATTTTACTTGTTAAATTGCAGCTGCGATGATATTCGGTATAAAGGCGTTTCTGAGATGGCAATCTTGTAAGTTCTCGTGCAAGTTTATCGACAAATTGTAAGAGTCTTGATTTAGCGGACATTTACATGATATAAAATCTTTGTTAGGCTTTATATACATACAAAGCTTCACATCAATCGCTAAGAAGCGTCAATAATTGTTTTCATGAATAACTAAGCAGTTTAATGTTTTTATATAAAAGTTTATAATGTATATATATATTCAATAACGAAGCCAAAAATTGCTGGAAAACCGGTAGAGGAAGAGCAGTCGACATTTAGGAGAAAGAAGATAAATAATGATATCACGGCAGCAGATTTGAAGAGCCAGTTAATAGATAACAATGGTATATTTAATTTTCAAATATTTTAAAGAAAACATTGTAACTCTAGTCGTGTGTGCAAATAAAAATTAGATACTGGGATACCGCCAAATTATTATCGTATGTAAAAACAAACGTATTTTTCCATTTTCAATATTTTTTATAACTGTGAGTGAACCAAGCACACTGCACATGAACAGGCTTGGGAGGCCTTAAATCTTGCGAATTTATATATACATATATCATGATTTTTTACTTTTTCGTAAACAGGAACCCGGAATACTATAAAAAGTAGGGTTGGGCAAATTCGTGAACTAAGGCAAATTATGCATGCTCCGTGGTAAACCAAAATTTGACTGTTGTTTGATGGAACGGATGAAATAAACCAAGCCAAGCTCGCATCGATCGTTCTGCATATGTTTAAAAATAAAAGCTCATATAATTAAAGGTCTTGTGTGTAGGTTTGATTTGACGAGAAAACACTGCTGAAACCCGCAACCCGGTCGACTGGCACTGGGTATCTAGTCTCGGCAGCATGCGATAATTTATATGAAACGTTTTAGTTAACTTTAACGCCTACTTTTAACAAAAGCACCCAAAGAAACCTTACGAAAGTTAAAAAGCGTATAGATAAGTTTAAATTGTGTACATGTAGAAGCTACTACTGAACTCATTTGCTAGAGGTGTGTTATTCAGTCAACTTCGACAAAAATTAGATTATAAATAATGTTACAGACTGCACCAGAAATCGGGCACAAAAAAGCTCTACTGCGCGTGATGCCGAGATCCGTTGCGTGAATTTCGCACCGAGCAGCTAAAACAACAGCGGAGGACAAAGTAGGAAGTCTACCTAGCTTTCAATGCAAGAGCAGTGACGGTTTATTTACCCATAAAAAATTAAATTCTAATACAAATATATTCAACATTTGCGTTTTTGAAGAAAAACAAAAGAAAAAGTATAATTGCTCCGTATTTATTAGGCCTTTGTTGAGTCCTGTAGCTCGTCCTGATTGTTCTCCAATGACTAGCACACAAAAAAAAGTTGCTCGTTCGCGTCTTCGATCTCATGCTTGCCTTGTTACATTTACATTTAGCGACATCCGTTTATTCTTTCTACCTATCAATCTTTCTACCTATTAATGATGCAAGCATTAAAATCTCTATAATTAATAAGAGAATCACAATAGTGTTATTTCGATAGCAAAAACGGAACAACGTAAACGTTTATATATACTATATTATGATCTAACGTTAAACAATGATCAGCTCGTTCATAAGAAATAGCGTATTCATTTACGTATGTGTACGTATTGGCTTGACCCGGCACACTGTAAGTTGAATTTGACAGAATCTATCACTAATTCATCGTGCTGAGCTATAAAAAAGACAAAAAAACTGACCGTTTCTAGTATGTAAATGAGTTTTATCATAGATCGCTTTCTCGGTAAAAAGTTTTTTGGCAAAACCAAGACTGCCTACCAAAGTATGTTAGCACAGAAGCTCATCGCAGAAATCCGAGTAATATATGAGCAGGAATGCTAACAGACCTTTCATCGTTCATGAGATGAACCTTACAATTGCGTCTATTCTAAAGAGAAGAAAGACAAAGCCCATGTTGACCAGTGTTTTGTGACATTATATATGTATATAATCACTTACCCATTGATTTGGCTAATTCGATAATCCGACAAGTACATTTAAATATGTACCTTATGCTGCACGAGCCTTGCGAGTCCCCAATAAAAGCCACCTAGAAATTTGCTCTTAAGCAGGAAAATTATTTTCGTTCATTATAGGCTCCTCAAGGACAATAAATGGGAACGACACTTAGTCTTAAAAAAGAATAACTTGTTTCGGTACAGAACCCCAAAAGAAAAACTGTTGTATACTACTTACGATACTCACAAACACCACATTTACTAAACAGAACGGGCGTCCTATTATAGCATTAATGTACTAAAGAGGTTTCTCGTTAATTGACAAACTGACTAGAACTATATTTAGAGGTCCTAAATAGACATGTTATTTATCATTTGTTCTTCGCGCAAAGCTATTTAATATACTTGTTTTTTTTTTTTATACGATCCTTTCTTTTTCTTTCTCTGCCACTCATCGGTACGTTACATGTATGATGCCGTAGGCTGCTAGTGCCAGCCTAATATTTCATGGTAAGTTTTATATTTCACTAATACCCATAAAAGTTCGGGTTTCATCAAAGAACGATATGACATGCCTACACAACGACAGTGGATTTTTCTTTAAATTATTTACCACTCTTTTTGGTGGCGTACCTGAGCAGCGCAAACGGGCCATTTGCGTAACCGCTGCCCTTAAACTGCAATGGAAGTAGCAACTTCAAAATATAGCACATGCAGCACTACCAATGACTCAGCACCCTCTGGCTATTTTTAAGGCTCCCAGAAATGATAATTGCTAACGATAGAAAGATTTCGGACACTTCCAAATTATTTTGGCCCATGTTTATCTGTGTCGTTATAAGATGTTGCATACATTTTTTATGCCCACCTAATTACGTTCCGAATACTTCCTTACGGAACTGAGTCGCTCGATGCTTACTTATTTAGAAAAATGCGGGTATCCCAAGCCTTGAACATATTTGTCCTTAACACAGTACAGTCTAAGTGTATTAGAGTACTAAAACTTAACCAACAGCGCAGCTCAAAGTAAATCGGTCCCAGAAGAGCACCCAATGAGGGCCGTCTTTGCCAACATGTCGCTCACATGATTGCTGGCGGGATTATTTAAAACTTATCTTTCCTTACTCCACGTGCCTCATCGAAATACACGAGAGGTCGTCAGTCAGCTTCCGGCCTGAGCGAAACCCGATCGTTCCGCCTCACTGAGTGTTTCCAAGGGTGTTCCGCGTAGGTGCGGCAATCTCTCTGAGTACGTAAGTTCACCATTCAATAAACGGCACTACCTAACCATGATACCGATGCCGCTTTCTTCTACACAACGTCAAGAACTGTCTTGGTCGTTATGGGTGGACTTGCCCCCGAAACGGCGTTGACCCAATATGGTATACGATCGAAGAGAAACGCGACGCACCGTATCATCCATTAAGTACGCACCATGAAGTTACATATTGGTAATACCGCGTAGTTTCGTTTCATAGAGAAGAGGCGAGGACCACTGGCAAAAGAGACGCCAGAACTGGCAACCTTCTAGAAGACGCAATCGATAGAAATGAAAAAGGCTACTAGCGTGGTAGCAACGAAGGTGGGGGGAGAAATTGCATGATATGGCCGTCCACCTTGTTAATCGGTTTACTCTGCAAAATGGGGTGCGAAAACTATTCCATCGAACGATGTCGAACAGCAAGCTGAATTGTATTAGGGACTTGTGGTATGTCAGTAAAATGTCTAAACAATAATGTGAGAAATCTATATAAAGTACATGGCGTATGCTATAATAAGAGAAACCGATTGCGACTGATACTCCTAGGTAATTTTTATTCGTTCTGGAAAATCGACAATATTCCACACAGTTGCGTGTTGTTTTTTCGTTTTGCGTAAGACATACCTAACGTTGCGCCTACTTCTAGACGACTGCAAAAAATACATATCATATATACGCGTATTAGAAGATGATCGCTTTCCTATAAAATAGGCCTCTAATTTACAGCCTGCAGGTTTACTAGTGATGTTATTACCCACCGTTCAATATGGCACCAAAGACATCGTACTTCACATCTAGAAAACAAACAATTTTAAACGTTCGCGTTTTTTACCTTGCATGTTTGAAACAACTAGCGTCAGACAATGAGAAAATGTTTGCAAATGCTGATTCTGGGGTCTTCGTCTTTAAATATATTGCTCATTGAATAAATCTAAATAGGTGAAATAGACAAGTATGACCTTAAAGGCATGGTAATAAGAGTGAAAAATAGACTAAAATCAGCGTATTATTCCAAACAGGAAATACTCTCCTACGTATCACCTATTGTCGTAGCGTTATAAAGCAGTAGTACAAAAAAAAGTATTCATACTAGCTATTGAACATAGCTTTTGTAACGTCTAGTGTTCCAAGCTTACATCCGGACGACTGATGCTGACAATGTTTTATTCCAACCTTTTTCTATTCGCAGCTAAGTTCGCCTATTGAATTCGAACCCTGAGTTTATTTTACTTAGTTTTTACGTGTTTCAGGGCTATCGACTTCGTACGATGACACGCAATTGCTCTGACCATTTAGGTTGCTTCACTGAAAGAATCGAAGCATTGATATATAGGTGAAAGCAGAGGAAATTTTGAGAAGTCGGCTCGTTTCAGTCGCCACCGTCATCATAATAACTATGGACAAAAAAATTCAACGCTGGGCATATTATGGGTCATTGCGGACCCATTTATATCCCTAGACGCCAAAAGCTTTGCAACTGCACCACAGTGCCCATCGTTTCACACGAAAAACAGCCGAAATGGGTAATTTGAATAACACATAGATAGAAGGGCAGATTAATGTGTGTGTCCCTCTTCGCTGTTTAGTGATTGGTAGCCGACGGCGAAGTCCAAATTAAGCTAAATTTTGTGTGTAGCTTCACGTTAAACTTCTTCCTTAAACGTTTATGTTAAACTTCTTATACGTGCCTAGAGTAGTTTTGTTGTTAACAGCTAAACCATTATCGACATGTGAAGCAATTTGAAAACGAACACATATGTTGTAGCTATAGGTACGTTGTGCTTGCTATATAGGGGGTACAATAAAAATTGATTATCATCTACTAGAATGGATTTATGCTTTCACTGTCAACGAACAAATGTGACTATGCAGAGCTCCCGATATCTGGAAAAAATTGATTCCACCAAGTACTCAACACTCGTTATTTTCTTATAGACGATTCTCAATCAGAAATGCCTACTGAGACATACCATCATACCTATTATCACAATTTAAGTTCACTGTAAATCATATCCTCGTATATCCATCAAACTGTTAGGAGTAAGCTACCTCCTCTATGACTTTTTATCCATTTCTCCCAGCGTCAGTCCATTTACCGTTTCACTCTTCATCCATCACGAAACGCTATACACAGTTCTAGAAATTGGTCAAACTTTCTCCAATCATTCTTTTACCTTTAGCCTCATCTCTCTGCGTCTGTATGACAAAACTCGATACAGCTATAGCTTCGAAAAAAATCGCCTATACTCCAGCTGCCATTATTTAGCGTATCGCATACGCCCGATATGTAGATGGTCCAGACGGCTGTAGGGCTGCCATAGCTGGCGACTCGATGCAGAAAATGGAAGACAATTGTACAGTCTCTGACATCCATAGGACGGAGTGGTTTTGCTCGACATCGCGGACTATGCCACGTTACGCTAAGCCAATGCTACGGCAAGAGATTCATACGTACGGATGTACCACTTTGATGAAACGTGTCATATCTACGTGGCATTTTTGTCAGCACAAAAACTGTCGCCATAACATCACTACGTCAACGATTGGTGGCCATCTACGGCGGTCGGTGTGTCTTTTTCATCTCCGTTCGTGTTTCATGGAGGCCTAATCTACGAGCCCCTTGCAGGTACGGGCCAACGGCGAGGTCGTCACGTTTCTAATGCGATGCAACACAATGGACGAAACCTGCACACCTCACCGGTTTCTCCATTCTGTAGAGTTCCCGAATACTAGGGTAGAAAGCTTTTCCAGGCTAAGCTTAGCCTTTCCATCAGCTGCCCCACAAGCCCAGTCGATGACCTCGAAGGGAAGCACATAGATGCGTACACGAGATGTCACTGCTGTGGCAGTGAAAGATGCCCCTGGAGACTGATAAGGCAAGACATGGATTTCGACTTGCCAGGGCTCACCCAGCTGCCCTTCTATAGTCTTTTGCTGCCGATGCTGCCAGTAGCAGTTGAGGCCTGGTCGCTGCATGGATGATCTGACTTGCTGGCATAGAATGAGGTCCAAGGATCAATGGCCTGCTTGTGTTCGCCCAACGAAACTGTAGTATTATGTATATCAAATGTCGGGAAATACGCCATGCTCGAGATAAACTGAAACAGCATTGATGTCGCTTGTTTATATACCGCATCTAGATGAAAACAGATAGATAATAGTTTGCGTTGGTCAGCAGGGTCATCCCGATTGCTTGTTAACAGCTGAGAGAATCGTAACTGCGGGCTTGCTCATTTAATGGAACTTACGTATCATTCGATCAAGGATTTTATTCGAAACCTAAACTACTCGTAAGGTATCTTCGAAAATTGCGTCTTTATTTTTGGATAATCTTTTTAATAGGTGAAGCTTAAATAAAGCCCTATTGGTACGCGTGCACTCGTTGAAGTTCAAGAGGCGAAAAATAAAACGTTCCCAACAGCTGCTAATTTTTACAGTAAACTTTTGGGATCGTCATGACGTATCTTTTGTGATTCATATTTCGGTTGATAATTCGCACGAGATAGGTAATGCCAGGGGTTGCTCTTAAAATCCGGACTTCGTCTTTAGGCTCATCTAGAATGCTGATATAAAACAAGTTTTTACAGTTTCTATCCAGATACGTCGACTATTTGTATGCTTGTAGTTCTCAACACATGAATACATGTCTTAGGCTGGCCTTTAGTGAATTGTCAAACCTTCTTAATAAAATCTTAATAGGTACTTGTTCGAGGCAAAGACATTCAACATAAGTGATTTTCGTTACTAATTAGAACACGAACTTTTTCTCTATGTCATGACGCTTTTGTGTTTTTTTCTAGAAAGAACAAACTTTCTTCTGGTACCATGAATACCCACCTGATCGAACCGCTATGATAAACAGCCAGTCAAAGTATATCCTAATTGAACTCGAATAGCTGTGCATGCAGGCCGAAAAAAAAAGAGGTAAAAACATTAGCAGGAACGGAATCGAAGACGAATGAGAAGCGCGCAAGTCACGTCGCTAAGCTAGTCACAGGTTAGTCATATGGTATCGGCCGCTATAGCAGAAGCCTCTGTAGCATCGAATAGATACAGGAGGCAGTGGTCGGGCAACATTGATGTGCAGACATGAAACACTCACATGGGATAAAGAGAACTTCCATACGAGGAGCGGCTGGATGCTGTACAACTGCTACGATGAGTCAGGAAGGGCTGGAACGGACAAATTGGGACCTACAGGAGTCATACGTAAAGCTTCATTCGGCTTCTTTTACCTTTGTTCTGTCATGCCTGTTATAACTGGAACCTTGGCGATGCTCGTGCTGGCGAACGAGCTTGGAAATTTCATTAAGCACTCGCAGTAAACTCGTAGCAGGGAACAAGCGTAAGGCTTAACAGAGAGACCTCGCCCTTGTACTACAACGCAGCTAGTATGGCCCTCAGCCGCAGCTATTCTAACAGCTGTTACTATCTTTGCTCTAATAGTGAATACCGGCGATGCGGTAAGACGGAACTAAACTGGGATGCAACTCACGACTTAAGCGAGGGGACAGACGATTTGAGAACGCAAAGTTTCCCACTTCCACTTATAGCCTTCTAAGTCACGGTCATAGCACCGTGGAATAGGACAGCGACGAATGGGGCACGCAGCCCGCAAACAAAAAGAAGTATCCGTAACCGCAGCAGCAGCGATCCCTCTGATATCGTCAGCCACCTTCAATTCTTCCTTTAATAGAAGTAGTTAATAGAATAGTTCTTTCCTAAACTATGTACGTTTGCGCTTTACTACGCATTGATGTAAAGTAGTCTTTATGTTTCTGTGAATTTGTATATTTTGGTGTTGTCCGTCTATATATCTCAAGTCAGTCTTATGGCTCCTCGTTATATATATATATATAGAACAGCTTTTCATCTTCCTAAATCGCTAATCTTATGTCTAGAAGTGCTTTCCTTTTCACTTCAAAACGTCACCGCTATGTAAGATTATACTGCCTTTTATGCGGAATTCATCTACAATTTTTGAGTCATCATATATTCAGAGAATTTACTTAAAACACAAACTTCCTATGGCATCCCAAAAAAAGACACTTCGGGGAGGCGCCCCAAGATATCTGGTCTATCCCCGTACTGAATCAAGCATATCTGAGAGAAACAGAGACCTCTTTTACTTTCTGTGTCTAACACCTATCAATAACTTCCTTTAGGGTTACATATTTACAAGGTTAACCCGAACAGACCGAACAAGAAGGCCAACTAGAGGCTATTTTGTGTGACGAAGGAGGTCAAAATTCAGGCAAAAAAAAATTTTAAAAAAGCAGCATAAAACCAAAATTAAATCAATTTCAATCTGTTCGCTATTATAATTCAATTATCTGAGTACATTGGAATATTTTTTATATACTATGCATGGCCCGGTAGAGATTTCGACGCTAAAGCTCACTTGCGGGTGTACGATACACAGTTTGCTTTTTTGTAATGTTTATACGCATACAATGAACCCTAGTGTTTATCTAGAATTTGTGCTCCTTTAAGGCCTCTACCTTCAGTATCTTAGAAAACATAGTGATAAGGAAAATAACGATCGCTTCTAGAAAGCGATTGTTGTTTATCGACTGCAATACGATATAGAGAGCTTTCGAGTTTAGCTTTTTTTATATCCAGGATCGATATTACAGGCAGAGACCATTCAATCATCTGAGGTGCAAATAGGTATACCAATAAATAATTACGTTTTTACATATCTTATTTGCTCATCCTTGGCATTCACTAAACTAAGTTTGGACACTTTTATTTTATATATATATATATATTTTTTTTTATAGATATCTTTATAATATTATATATTTATATTACTTAGCTGGATTAAACGTTTCAAATAGTTAAAACACTTTGCACCAGCTAACACCACCACTAAACACCAGCTAAAAACAATCAGCTTTCTATGCACTAGACGAATCCAATTTCATTATTATTATAATTTACATTAACAAAAACAAAATTGAACATTGATTGAAAGCCACTATCGAAGAAAATAATGCCTGATTACAAAGTGGGATGGCCGAAGACGGTTCAAGATTCTCTCAGCATTGTTTCTCTCAAAGGTAGATTACCTCATCAGGATTCAGTGTGGATGTGTTACATGGTCGCACGTACTTGTGTTCCTCACTTCCGACTGAATTCGTTAGCAATAACTATTAAACATAGGCTCTGTACGTCAGGACACGGTACGACATTGAACCGAGTTGAAGCGTTATAAAGATAAAAGGAGTATCTAATGAACTACATATTCCAACGTACAATTCCGACGTCAGCTAGCTATAAAGTCACAACACCTGCTTGGGCCAAAACAGGTCGTCTCGCAGCTAACTAGGACGTATCTAAGCAATTGTGCGGACATCTAGCTCAATGGCATTTGCACCGTGAATAATTAAGCATTTATAAGAAATGCCGAAACATATTAATTTTTCTAAGACCCTTTGAAGTACTTAATCTCCGCTGCTCGTTTTCAGAGATGTTTCCTATATCAACAGGAGAAGAACTCTACCTTTTCAATAACGCGAAAATGTATCCATTGAGGTTTCCATTATGAAATTTAATGCCGAAGAATGTTCAAAGGATTCGAAAATATACATAACGTATGGCTTAATTTTATAGGCTACTGATTCGGTGACAAGAATATTCTTGAAAGGATTAAAATCTATCTATCTTCGACGTTTTTGAAATTGCTTCTAGCTTAGCTTCGGTTCGTTATGCCCTTACAATTTTGGTCTCTAATATTTCTTTGTTAGCCCCTCTGTGACAGGGCTCGCCTCCAACGTATCTACGTACATTTTCCTTGAAAGGTACGTGTTATCTATACTTTCCAAATATATTAGTTATAAGCAACAATATTCTCCAAAGAAGCAGCACTGTTTTAGTAAAGTGATAACTGGCCAACATAGAAGAATTAGGGAGCATCGATTCGTTCAGCGTGCGATTTGCTGACTCGTCCAAACGTCAAACTTTCTCACTAATAAGCTATTCGTTTTACGAGAATAGGCGAACATAGTACAAGTTGGTTTATTTTGGACCTTATTTTACCCGATCCACGAGCATATATCATAGGTTACATTTTCCTAGTCTGTAAGTTACTGCTATCAATAGTGGGAGCAACGTTGCCACCCGCTTCCTCCTTCAGGTTTTTTTCTATCCTGATGTCTCTCGGCAAGTCGCGAGGCTAACATGCGACGGTTCTTGGCTTTGTCATTTAGTACCTTGAACTTGCACGACCTAGAGAGATTCTGCGGCTAGATATTAGGCCTTCGTTTCACGCTTGGAGCGATACCGCATGACTTTCTTGGAAGACGCCAAATAAAGCGGCATTTTTGACAGCAATGGTAGAAAAGAGCCGAAATCTGACTGGATTCACTCTTGGGCGAAATATCCGCTGAACCCGGTAGTCACGCTTCGGTAAGGAACATTATTGCCATATGCGCTTTCTTGCTGTGCCCTGTGCCTTCCGATCTGTGCCCCTTATTAAGCTCGAATACGAAGAGACTGCCGGGCTCTTAGGGATAGTGGAACAACAATCAACTACTGATGATCGATTTTGCTTTAGTAGAATTTTTTTTTGTCGAAATAGCATATGAAACAACTGTGATAAGCCATCTATATGTAACGATAGTTGTTAACACAAGAAACACTTAGCAGACTAGACTGTTTATTTTAGACTGTTAAAATTTATTATAGTCATCAAAGGGATCGTCTGAGGTCAACAGGCAGCCAATGAAGTTTAATAGTGTGGATTTGTGTATACAAGAAAGTGGTGGTATGAAAATAATTTCGGCTGTTAGTCACGTTACCCTATTGAGAATTACCTTATTGCTGCCATAAATATGTTAAGAAAATAGCCAACCAAAGCTCGCGGCTGGTAATAAGCTGTTACTAATATTTCCTACCTAATCGCCCCTATTACCGATAAAATTTTAGAGATTAGCTTGTGAGCTTTCGCCACTTGGCTATCCGCACTCACAAGCCCATGAATGTATCGACCATACGTCTATATAACACAGTTGCTGAACGCACACATGCTCATTAAACCAATTGCGTCAAAGCAGACGAACAGCGATCTAGCTTTGCGTCTGCTCCCCTTACCTTTGTGCGTAACCACCGTGTCAAACCGCATAAGCAGACACTAATTTTTCAATTATAAAAATATCTTTTCCGTCACCTGCCCTTCATGAACCTTTCGGTACTGCGCTTCAGTCTCTTTTGTCGGCTTTCTCGCTGCAGCCCTTATCTCTTTTAAGGTAACCAGCAGTGTTTATATGTCATTGTTTTCAAGAGGTGAACCTGGCAAGGTACGATTTGCAAGTACCTGTTGACTGGTGGGTTTGTTGGCTGTATACTGTTGGTGGTTGGGGTTTCTCTTCATCCTGCCCCTCGCCAGCTCCAAATTTCCTGCTTCTTTGCGGCTACTATTCATGTTACTTGTTCTCTTTTTCCTTTTCTTTTCCCTACCGGCCTTTTTCTGTCTTCCAAGCGCCTCCAATTCCCCTGACCTTGTCCCTGATCGACCCGGATCTCACCTGTGTACATATAGGTGGTCGTTTCGTGCACCGTCGTGTTTGCCCACCTGTCCTCATCTGCTTTTCCTCTCTACCATTCCCTTTCTGCAACCTTGTATGTCTCTTCCCTGGTAGAAGAAGCACCCCATGCCTTACTTTAACAGTTATTAGAACATATTCATCATAGCTAGTCTTAGGTGTTTTCTGAGTGAGCTAGTGCGTTCTACAAACTCTTCTCGCCCGCTACTCGGCAGCGACCGCCGCCCCTTAGTACACCAACTAACCCTAGCCAGACCGTTAAGCTATTCTTGCCGCAAGAGCTAAAAGAAGAAGATAAAATAAAGGAGACAGAACCTGCCAGCCGATTTGCCGATTCGATTCAGCTGCGTCCGGACAGCACGAGAATATCTGGATTTTCAGCAAGCTCCCACACATTTTCTTCCACTGGTGCGGACGCTTGTCGTCTCGGTTCCCTTCAGCTCACCCCAACTCCAGTTTTTCGCTGCCCTTTTTTCGCTTGTCAACACAGCAGCGGCAGCATCAATGAACGTACATCGCGTACGCTGCATGACACTGCTGTCGCGGACTGAAGCTGGCCGGGCAACCCACAAATGAGATCTATTGTAATGCAGAAATCGACAATCGAGGCAAATAGAAAGGCAATCGAATAAACGAACGCTTACATCGATAGTATCGGGTGAACGAGTTTCGAGTACCGCTAGGTAGGCACTTCCGTATGTAATGTAAGCCCGTTGCTGTTGGGCCTACTTTGAATGATTTTTGAATTGTGTTTGCTTGCCGTTGTCCTGTCTTCGTGTTTACGTGCGCGTTCGTATCCGGTCCTGGCAAAAGGACGCCGAAACCAAGTGCGTGCGCTTTTGATACGCGAAGCGGAGATGTGTGTGAAATGCCAGCAATATACGCTCATGATGATTCAGCACACATCGGCAGGAAAGGAGCGGCGACGACAAAAGCTGTACTTTGGCAAACAACGACTAATGTTCCGATTCAGGACATGGTGCAGTTCTGTTTCCTAGGCCCATAGACATGAAAGGAAATCCTGTTGGAGTAGATCTATTCCTGAAACGCTTTGAGGCGAAAGGAAGAGCTATATCGGTAAAAAAAATTCACTATTAATTAACAAAAAATCTCTGTGTTAAATTTAGGCTGCAAAGTCGAGATATAAGAAAAGTTATTAAAAGTTTATAAATGTTCAGTTATAATTACTTTTTAATCTTGTTTTATTCTGCCAATTAAAGCAACGGATACTTTTCTCTATTCGTAGTCTTTGATCTTTTTTCTCTATTTTAGCTTCTATTTATTACGTATCGTGGCTATCGGTAATGCTGTGTATAAATACCCAAATATGAAAAAATAAACACAATACGATGCAAGACGCATATTGTTAAATTTGTCTACAAAATGCTTCCATTCACTCGTCTTAGTTAACTATTCGAAACTAAGTTATGTTTTTTCTCCTACTGCCAATAAAAGCTTGCAATGCACTTTCAGCAATTACCATGAAAGATAGTTACGTCGCTCGATGGTGCCTACAACGGGAACCTAATCGTTAAGATTGTATCTGTCTCTGTCACTCGGAAATAACTGAAAAAAAAAAAGTTGTTGCTACGCTAGGAGAAAATTCTGCTAAAGATAGTGGGTAAATACTTGAGTGCTTTGAAATTGCCACAGATGGAAAACGCGAACACGCGCTTTCAAGTGAATTACGTTGAGGTTAAGTCCTTGATTTTGCGATTTTCGTTCTTTTGTTTCTTTCGAATACTTCGAACTTTCGAATACTTGAGTTTTCTGAGATCAGTAGAATGAGGATCAAACTAGCAACACTGTATAACTACACGCTTAGTTTGCTTAGCTCTTCTATAGGCTAAGCAAATGGGCATCCTTTTAACCCTCGTCCCAACGATTTCGTTGAAGCACTTCGGCTTTTTTCCTATTATCTGTCACTAGCGTCAACGTCGTGCTAGAAGTGATGGTTTTTTTAGCAGTGCACCCATAGGTGTGATCATTGACAACGCCCAAAAACACTCTTCTATAATGTTTATAATACGTTAATAATTATATGTTAATAAGCAAATAACTGTAAGTTGTGACCTTCTTGATACGCGCAGTGAGTGATTATGCGTCTCAGCATTTATCACCTCACGAACGTACCCAGTACATTGTTCCTAAAAAAGAGCACACACACACACACACACACACACACACACATTTCTATCAATACGCAACGTACGATATATAAAAAAAAATGGTAAAATTGTATTTTAATTTCCAGTTTTATAGCTAATACTTATTCAACACATTGTCATCTGCTTGGTTACTGTTATATTTGGTTACTGACATCATTTGGTAGACGAAACTGATAGGATTGCTAGCCATTCCTCAGGCTATATTGCAAACAGTCATAGATCTGAGTGCATGTTTATATGAGTAAAACAGATGTTATGATTTTAGATTTTGCTCATATTTACACTACAAGCGACCCTGATTTGTTTTTATTATAATTTTCATTATACTATTAAGATGTTTAGTTATTACTGAGGCAACTTAGAATTTAGCTTCCGACTAAAAATGTCTAAGTGACCCTGAATTGTTCCGCATCGAGCAAGATTCAAGTAAAACCGCTAGATACTATGTGATATTAGAGCTGCTTCTCAGTTTGTATCGATGGTAACTTATAACAATAATGGAAGGGTCACAAAGACCGCCTAAAACGAGTAAAGTTCCAGAAGATTTTTACGAAGCCGTCATTTTGCCTATGGCGAAAGATTGAGGTGTATGTACATGAACAGACATTTTCAGCGACAGATAAGCAAGTGATCGGACGTTTCGCTATAGTACAACACGACACGTGCAGACGTATTATTTAGTGTTTGCAATTTATGATGGGCTATAACACGGTGCGAAAAGGAAGGGACGGTTCTTACATATATTCATACGCACATAAGATGGCAACGACGGCATATCCTGGGGAAGCCGACGCCTTTCTCGATGCTGTTTCCCGCTCCTTTCAGTGAACTTAAATGCAACTGCGAAAAATAATGTTTTATTGACAAATAGTAGGACGCAAGATGAGAAAAGTCTGAACTGTTTCGTAGTGCTTCTCACAGAAAGTCTAGAGAAGTAGGTAATTGTCATTTTTAGAGGAGATCTTGCTGTTTAACATGCAAGCGTTGTTGCGGTATATCCGCTGCGTTCCATTTCTGTACTATTATTATAGCTCTTTAAATCCGTATTGGAATTGCACTTCTGTATATAGAAAAAGATCATTTTTAAATTCAATTAGGTCACAGTTTTACACTGTCTTAGATTGTGTCATTATATACCGTCTGCAGTTTAACAAGGGTCTGTTTCTTCCAATGGAGCTAACGCATTCAGTGCAGACTTATTTACTGTATTCTTTCTATGCGCACTACTCGCCGTTCTCAGTTTCAAATAACCGTATATATGCCGATGGGCGTCTTTCTACTGATAGCTAAAATCACATAATGAGACAAACTTACATATATCTGTTGCCGCTGCCGTTACTGCCAAAGCCACCCCCTCTGTTTCTATCAGACGTTCATCGTCTCCGAAGTTCTTGCAGATCCCACATCTACGGCTGCACCAGGGCATTCGTGCCCACCACCCCGCTTTCACTACCATTACCTACAGCAGCAGCAGCAGCAGCACCACGCTTTTTACGCGCGTTCTGCCAGAGATCGTATTATTAGCGCCTGTTGTTGCTGCTGCTGCTGCTGTGTTCAGAAAAACAATTGGAGTGTTCCCCTTTCCCTTTCATTGATGGGAACATCTCTTTCCTTTTTGTCGGTTATCCCTCTCCCATTTCCCGTCCAATGTTCTAGAGGAGGGCCATTGGCGATCGCCGTGGTTCGACTTCTACGGGCGGTTTCATAACAGCCTAGCACGCGTGGTGGCTACCCCCGCTATCATAGTCATTGCATTGCTGACAGTAGCGAAACGCAGCGATGCTCGCTGACCAAAAGGACTCTAAACCGTCATCGGAGTAGTAAAAGGAAACGGAGAATCAGCCAACGAGAAAGAGGCGCTTGCAATTATAAGCTAGATCTCCATGGCAGCTTCGTTTCAAAGTGGTCGTGGCGGTGTTGTGATGATGTTCTACATCGGTAGGTCGTAATTCGCAGTTAATCGTAACGGGTCGTTTGACGATGCCGACAAGTAGCTGGATCAAGCGATGGGACCTGTGGACGACAAAATACTCTAGGCACAGCGCCGTTCCTTACTGTATTATTAACAGTGCTCAGAAACAAGATAAAATAAGGCAAGAGGGGTAAATTTGCGCCAACCAACCTTGCCGCTACAACTGCGTAGATACTGGCGTAACGAGAAATACTGTGAAGTGCAACGTCCTCCTCTGCTGACGAAAAGAGCCTGGAGACGTGAAAAGCCTGCGGCCGTTATTTCCAATTGGTTTAGGTCGTCGCAGATGTTTACAAGTGATACCGTAATCTAGTCGGTATAGGCGAATGTTGCTAGAATTCGCTATTAGAAGAGACAGCCTGATTGGCGGCTCGTATCGTGGGCGACGAAAAACAAATGACGATCACTCCGATACGTTGACGTACGTAACGAAACAGCGAGACGTGAGAAAAACATTAGCTACGAAAATTGTTTATGCAACAGTAGATGCAGTACAAGGAAGGATAAAGGAGCCGCGTAAAAGTGGGAAAAGTATTGCGGAGAAATCGTGATAAATTTTAGCTAGCTCATTGATTTGTGTTTAGTAACAACAGTTGTATAGACGAAAGTATGGACCCAACGACAAGTCGAAGTGTTAGCTGATGTTACTATGAGATTAAGTGCGCACCCGTTATTAAAAATCACTTGTACTTAATAGACAATTACATGATGAAAAGCAACGATCATAATTAAATTAGATTCAATCGTTACTCGTAGACAAATTTATATTGGTGACGACTGCGAGCGACAATAAGGCATTAACACGAAATTTTTCATTCGAGAAATTCGTGTTTTATTGGACAACTAATTGTCTACTACAAACTATTGTCTCATAACGCTAGTCGTTGATAACTGCTTTGCTTACGCCTAAATTGACGCTAAAAACAAAATGGTCAATGAAAAAGTAGTTTTACATCGTATTTGTATCAGTCATTTACTTTTCGCTCTGTGCTGTGACTGGACTCTCTTGTTCTGAATTCAAAAAGCTCTAAGTGGTGCTACGTCACCGGTGCGTACGTCCGCCGGAAATGTTCGTGGCGCTCAAAGTGTTGCTGATGCTCGGGACAGAGATCCTGGACGTGCGGATAGTGCGCGAACACTCTGCTCACTTACGCCTTGGTATCTTGTAGAGTGTTATACATTTCGTGCTGGATAATAATGATTGACAATTACAACCAAAGATGCCAGCTCACGTCATAGCCGTTATTTGTACTCGAAAAAAACGAACCCTTCTATCGATCGAATCAGATCAAGCGCGCGTTGCTAAACGTGAGTGCGACATCAACCAGTTATCGCTAGCGTGCTCTTCATTCCGTTGAGTGTCGCGTCGATTTCATGCAACAGGGCAGAAGTGCTGCTCGTGGCTGTTCGTACCATGAGAAAGACTGTAGACTAAAGAGGGAAACGAATAGAGAGAAACAGAGTGTAGGTACGTTTGCGATGCGTTGCCTCTCAGAACGTCTCGGCGTATTTCGTGAACTAACTTTGAACGATGACTCACACAGCCACTTCCTCTACACCAAGCGTTTTTTTCAGGACTTGATCTATAACCCTCTACAGGAACAGCGGCCACAACAGGAACCTATAGGTGGTAAGACGGAAAGAGTTCTTTTAGGTCCATGCTTGTGTGCGGTTTAATTTCATAGGGGAATGGCAAACAGGGATGACAATTGAACTGAACCTCGATGATTGCGCGATGCTATGCTATTATGGGTCATTTATGGCACTAGAGCTTCTTTCGAGCCTGATGCTTTCAGTGGTCAGTTTCTCATACCTTGCCCCGACAGCATTCGGCGTGACTCATCGTTTAGTTGCACGGCTTTGTCAGCCCTGTTATACATCGCAATTGAAAAAGGGACCTTAGGTAGGCTTTTGTGTAAATGTCACAGTAGTTTCTGTTTTATCCTATTGGTTTTCGTTTGCCGTCATCGAAGACAAATGGTCACCAAATCGCTATAAGCGTAGCCACAATAAGCCGTCGCACTACAGCTGCCCCCAACATAAACGACGACGACGACGACAGAAGCAGCTGCATCAACAAAAAGCATGTGGTTTCCGTTATTTGTGGGCCACTTGTATTTAACAACCTTAGTCAGAGGCGATGTAGAAAGTTTCCATTACGATTTCGACAGTATCTAGACCTCTAAATTCTATACTAATGCAAAGTTTCTCACGGTACCCCGTCTCATTCCACTTCTATTTTTGCTGCAAAAGCTTTACCCTGTTGGTTTCTACACACACATACGCATGAAAGCTGTTGAGAGTGAATCCATCGCATGAAGTGACAGCTTCATACACTTTTACTATCGACATCAAACAATCTGGTGAAGTCTCATACTGCCCAGGAGTCGACTCAAAAAAGAAAACGACTTTGTGGCTATCTCCAAGCATATATATACTGAGGAGCCACAATATACTGAGGAGTGCTCATTCTCCGCTTGTTTAATTAATCTAGATGCCAAACGTCGGAGACGCGATATAAAATATAGGAAAAAGAAAACCTTGCTGACACATACAGACGCCTGACGAGAATCGAGATCCTATGGTTCAAGATAACGAAAACACACGAGTGGAATATCTTAGGGAACTGTCAAAAATACAGGTACAAGCAGGGACTCCGTACAGCTGTAATGATAACTTATCGCGAATAATCTGTGTAAAAGGATTGGCAACAGCGACGTTGTTGAAGTAACGGTTGTTTCGATACATGGCAGAAAATCTAGTTAGTTCTCCTTTATGTCGTCAAAAGGAAACATACATCGATGTATTGAAGATTATGGTAGCAGACGATGTGGGCTACATTTATTGATTCGAGTGACAATAAAATTGTCTGGCTAAAGAGGTGCTGCGAAGCCTTGCAGACGCGATATATCGCCCTACGGTATTTACGGTAACGAAACAACAGTAAGTCGATATAAGGCGCTACTTCGTTTAAAGCTTAACATACATCTAACTCAAATGAGTCTCTAATTTCTAAAAAAGGAAACCTAATCTGTGCTGTTTCTCACTGTATAATAGTTATTACTGTTTTTTTGTGCCACCGATATTGCCCCATATTATGGGGCAATTACTCGAACATTCCTTAAGAAAGGCGTTTCGACAATGCATTAAAAGTCTCAGCAGAAAAGGCTGTATTCAATGATAACGTTAACTCTAGAAAGGTGTTTTAAGAAGAGCGTTAAAAACGCTTCGCATATATAGAGGCAAGAGTGACAGTTCGCGTCAACGTCATACTTAAGATTCTCTCAGCCCATCCAATATCGTTTAACATTGGCTTCGTTTGAATGTTTTTTTTATCGATTGTTACATATATTAGATTTCTGATCTACGACGAGATTGTCGGCAAGCAGAAAAATAAGATCTCGGATCGGCATTTGTTTTATCCGTCGAAAACACAACGTACGGTACACTGTAGCCTCGGAGCCCTAAGCTTGACTAACCTGCAAGGCGAAAGAAAGAATAGATAGTTGCAAGACGTACTGTTTATTTAGTAGCGTTTTCTTGACTCTATGCTAAGTGACTCAGGTATATAAGGTCGGTAGGGTGTTCGTAGACCAACCGACAGGATTAGGAACAGTGCTTCTGTCATTTAGAAAAAAAAAAAAGGTAAACCGACGGTCTAGAGGCTTTACGGTTTTTAATTATCATGAACGGGCCGTTTCTATTGCTAATTATTAGCTAGGTGAAAGGTAATGTAATTAACAACAGTTTAGATTGTAAAAATTACATATTTAGCATGTGAAATGAAACCGTACCGGCAGTCACATGGAAGAGTCTAATATGAAGAGGGTTCTAAAAGATGGAGATTTATAAGTGAGCTACCTAAAATAAATACTATATATAAAATAGAATGTGGTGCAAAAACCCTTTGGAGGTTTTATTAGAAAGATAAAATTTCGCATGACTTTGGTGTTAATTTTATTCGTAAACTCCTAGTCGGTCGCTATAGTAAAGTGCACATAGGAAACAAGACCTAACGTCTCAGTAATCATGTTTCCGTGATATGATTAATGAAAAACTCGGCACAATGATTATGACTCGAAGGACAGTCATGGATATCCCTTTACTTCTAAGGCTAAACACCCAGCAAAGCATCCTCCTTGATTGACGACACCGACAAAGCAGAAGTAACAATATAACTTTCTCATATCAACCATCTGACGGACGGTATATGTAAAAGCCATGTTAGATATATATATATATATATGAGTAGAAATTCTTACAACAGCTTAAATAGAACACCCAAATTAGACCTTCATATTAATGCCACACGATTTAACAATATTTAAAGGCACGTTAACGTACAAGCGTATACATATATGTAAACATTACGGTTAGTTTACATTTTTATTAGCGTCTACGCAAGCGTTACATAGCGTCGCTGCGGACAATGGAGTTTAAACTCAAGCTTAGTCTGCAGCGGACCATGTAAAATAGTTCACATAGGAGAATGTCCTCTGGAAAGCGTCAAAATTTATTTATCTTCAAGCTGCAGAGTCACCATATTACCCCAGTTCTACCGTGAAATTTACCATGTCTGTAGCTACGGTAAACTAAACCAAGAGACCTCTAACTCATACGAGATACATCAACAAAATTTTTACATTTTAGTTCGCGAAGGACCCTAATGCTCAGGAAGGATGAGCATAATTCGAGAACTGCTTTGAAAGCCTCTTCTAATTTTTTGCAACGAAAATTGTAGCAGTGAAATGCATTTTTATACCGTATTCTCACTGAAGGGCCCATACAGCAGCTCAGAAAGCTTGCAAACGATTTCTGAGTGAATCGGGCAGTTTAGTCATCGTGTGACAGATCAGGCTAATGATATTTTGCGCTCGATCTAAAAGGCCACCATGTGCCGAGTTTTCGATGGCCAACATGATTGTGACACATCAGTTCCACCATGTTCTGTAATCTGCCTGATAATACATTCGAAAAATGTCAGGGAAATTTTTGGAGGACGAGCACCTTTTTCGCATAGAGACAGACTTATCATGACACAGTGACTTGGTGAGATCCTTCCAAAAAGATCAGTTTTTCGCCAAATTAGTTTCAATCATTTTTTGTTTTCTATATTTATGAGGTTTCCATTTTAATACACACACATTTAAAATAATACGTGATTTATTTAGAGATAATGTCTTTCATCTCAACGCTCATGGTATTCTATTTATATCGATGCCGTGGACAGTACAAGCAGAAGTTTCTATGCCTTGACTTACGAAAAAAGAGAAAACTGAGAGATTAAGTAAAAGTACTTGGACCTGTTGGTACCGCAACTGATTGCTGCCTCTCTTACCTAGGCTCTAATATCTTCCTGTTGTCTGGTCTTCCTGCGCAGAGATGCAAACGGGGGCGCAGTGTTTAGCGCCGCCGCTTTACGAACCCACATCATAAATAATTCACCAATTTTAAACTGAGGCAACAGCGGTCGCCGCTTCAGCAGCTACAGCGCCAACTCGACGTTTATGTACATTGACGTCGTGTTCTGTAGGACCAGGAACAGACTATCTATTCACCGTTCAGACCAGACGTGTAGGATCTTCTTTTCGTTGCTAGGAAATCTCTCGGCAATTTAAACATTTGTCATCGCTGAGTCTGCCACGGATAACGCTTATCGGGAAAATGACCGTTGATCGCTCCGCTTGGAGAAACGAACTCTTGACAAACACAGAACGTTGCAATATACTAGAATTTCGCTATTAAATCTATAATTATCAGCAAGCCAATGGCGCTCGAATGGCTCCAATATGATTATAAACAATATCTCATATTATCTATATTTTCTCCATCGATAATTGACAGATCAATACTAGGTCTTTGATGTGGTACGAACAATGTCCAAAAGAAGTTCAGGAGTGTGTTTAATTTGTTTTTGTACACTTCTCTATCTGCATGAAACCTAATCCGAAGGAAGTTTAATATCAGTTACGTCTATTGGAAAGACGAGTCTTTGTTACTGTTCTGGTCAGAGTCGTCATTAATATAACAACGAGTATCAGACATAAGAAGTCCACAACAATTGTTTAGTTGATTTCCGACAGGTGTCAAAAGATTGCGTGCCTATTTTGAACTTTTTTTCCGTCTGTTACGGTAATCAAGCATGGCACGTAGGCTACCCGCTATACACATGAACTTTTCACGCAGTAGACAATACGTTTCTCTTTATTACGTACAAATAAAAGCCGCGCAGTACCTGTTCACTTCTACTGCGAATATATATATATATATTAAAGAAGTGGTAATGCCGTTAACAAATAACAAAGCGGGCCTTTTCCATGTAGGTATAGTATTCTTAATAACCTGGCATAATATCTATACGGATGAAATTACCAACTCTTTTTTTAAACATTACATTTATTATCAGAAAACTCTACAGTATCACACGGTTTAAGTCAATGCGGTGTACGATAGAAAAAGCCTCGTACAAAAGGAGAAATCAGCGTTTACGGAAGTAAGGTTCTAAAACTGAAGGATTTTATCGGGTCTGCTCCATATCTAGTATCCGTAACATCTATCTACGGGTATAAAATATGACCTAAGTTACGCGTTTTCATGCCAAAAATGCGAAGAACAGAAGCCGGCAATAATTCTATAGCTATATTTCATGTAGCTGTAGAATTTCTTATCGTAGGTTATTTTAAAAATATGAACATGTTCTTTAAGAAGTTATAGTGATAATGGTTTTTGCAAGGCGTGATTAGAAATTAGTTTTTCGTGCAGCGATCCGCCCCATTGTATCGGGAAGTTAAATAAGTAAGATTATAATGGATACGAACATGGAACCGATTGCATCTATTTACGCTCGACACTCACCGCATCGAGGTACGCGCGTGGATAGCTAAATGCGCCAGTCAGAACTAATAGCGTAAAGTTTATTAGCTAACACTCTACTGTCATTGCAAGCAAAAGGAAACTTTCCACTGTAGACTACCTCTTACGATGTCAATTGTTTTGTTCGCAGTTACCAACATAGACAGTAGAGTGTAGAAACTTATTTCCTCTAGAAAGACGACCTGTTGACGACGACACCGACATGTTACGTTTAACGCACTGCCTATTCAAGAAAGCAGGGTGTTATTTCAAGAACTGAGTTTCTTTCCTGCTACCCTCGTTCATTTTGCATCAGTTGGATGCGTACTTCTCTTACGTCTGGGAGCCAGCTGCTTTTCCTGACGGATATGCGTCTGTCTTGTAAATCATGAAAGGCACGAATCCGTCACGTCTTCTATTCCACTCTGTGCAACGCAATATTGGCCTGTGGACAAGTAACCGCGTAACGGCGCTCACCCTACATTTCATTACCAAACGCCATGTCAGGCGTCTTATTGCTTTTAAGCTGGCTACAACTGGCTGAACTTTGTGACGCAGTGGACCGGTTTCCATTTATGTATTCAACCACTATGGGACCTAGCAAGTATGTAGCCCTGTGCGAACTTGTGTTGCTATCCAAAGAGACACATGTTTGCAGTGTATTCAGTGTAAACCTGTCATGCGTGGTCTCGTAAGACTCTTTTCAGAAAAAAAGCTAGACGATCGGGCAAATCGCTACGAATTTTACTAAGTTTACTTTATACTTTTCTAATACTTAACATTTTTTTAAAGATATTTTACTTATTTAAACATACATAAACTTTATTTATTTAAACATAATAAAAACATATTTTTTACGTACTACGAGAGTCCAGCATTTGCATTTGCGTGAAAAACTACAGGGTCTTCTTAGGCTTTGTGGCGGGTTATTATCATATAAACTCATATATAACTAGATCCCATTGGATTTTTTTTTGCCTACTTCAAGGGTTTTCAAGTTAATCTATTATTTTTTTTCAACTCCTAATTAATTCGCTATATTATATAAGTGTGATCTACCTTACTATCAGTAACCCACACATGAGCTCATGATCCATGGAAGTCAGTCGTTGTACATGCTGGAATCTGCTGATCTTGTTACTACGCGGGATAACATGCGAAATGGTGGTTTTATTGTGATTAAATCCTCTTAGCGCTTCCCCAAATCATCTAATTTTCTGTTCCCTTACGAGGCTTAATAGAGACTACCTATACCCGGCAATGACGGTGGTGGTGGTGTGACGACAATCGCGCCAAACCTGAGGGAAAAATGGAAAAGACGATCGTTCTATTGCAGATGGAATGAGGGGTAAGTGTCCGGGTACTCGCGCGGAAAGCAAGCGATATCCAAGGAAATGTTTGAACTCGACTTGTCCCAGAACAACCGCCTTAAACAAAGTATGTCAACTTGAATAAACCCTGCTACTCGGCCGTTCCCTATTAATCAGAGTCGTTGTAGTTACCTCCGCTCAAAACGGCATTGACTGATTTCTCTATCCGTCCTTCGTACTGTCGGGATATCCGAGAGAAGTAAATAGGGGAAAACTAATAAGAAGAGAAAGAGTTTGTGTACAAGATTCGCTGCTTAAAAAAGGAATCGAAGCGTCGTCCCAAGAGGTTCCACGGCCGTTGCGGGCTTGCATCTGTACCCACCACAAGTGCACAACATAAGAGGTAATTGAAATCAAAAGCATCAGTAAGTCTATAGCAGAAAATAATCATAATTAGGACAATGGCTAGTCCTACTGCAATTTTCATGATGTACAATGTCGATATTATTGAGCAGAAAGATAATCTCACAAACGACGATGGTTAATAAAGGCAGCTCAATATTATACGAAGGCTAGAACTATATCAGATTCTGTGTAATAGCTCTATTTCGTTAATCTGGTCTACTGTTTTGTATTTAGTTAATTTTACTAGTCGAATATTTTCCTTTCAATAAAAATGTTGTTGCCTCGGTCTGATGAATATTGATGAGAAACACGAAAACCTCTCTTTTTTATATAGTTTAGAATTAAGCATTACAGTAAACATTCTAGTCAGCTTAATTATAATGGGTGAGTAAAGGTGCACAGGTATCAGATAATTCTCTAAGAGTCGTTAAGTATTATAGAACATCAGCTGACGAACTTAACGGCAGGTAGTAATATAAGCAGTTAGCATTAAGGACAACGCTCAAATCGCCATGGGAATGAGCTTATTAAGCCATGATGATACTACTCAAGCAAAAGTGTCCATTTGAAATAATAGGTGTCGCTATTTCTGTAAAGTAAACGCTCACTTTAGTTGCGTAGAAAAGGCAACAACACATTTCGACGTCACCATCTATTGTTATGCGTGTGGAGAAATGCACTGGGTAGTCGCGAGTACAAAACCTTATACCTGATTTCTAGCGTTGAAATCAAGCTTAAGGTTTCTCTAGAACCTTTTTTTCGTACCGATTCACGTCGACTGTCGATTGAGTGAAGAGCGAAATGAAGAAATGACTGTTTCTGATAATCCTACTATGAAAATGGAAAAAAAATAACAAAAACAGCATAATTGCTCTGACGGTGTGAAAATATCTGATGATGAAGAGCTTCCAGCGCAGACTTGTATGAACGATTATTTGTATTTGTAAAACGCCGTTCTTAGTTTATAACATGGATGCGCGACTTTTTAGCTGGGTTTCGTTACTCGTTCCGATGAGCTGCAAAGTGACACAGATCCCGTACATAGTCGCCCGGTCTTTAGGACGAAATAAAATTACTCAGCTGTAAGATAAAGAGACAACGATCTGAACGAAGTTTTACCTGATACATTTGGCAGTTGTATGAGCGACCGCATGTTAAAAGCATTTGTATGTATCCATACTTCAGTGCAGCTGCATAGCTTGTCTGTTGCAAGTGCGCTTGTACATCGTGTATTCGATTTGTCGCAATGAGGTAAACTCCAATTTTAGGACTCATACATTTAAGTACACGAAAAATATTTATTCACGGTAAAGGAAACAACAGTGAAGCGGAGTATGACAGGCTTATTTGAGGTTTGTTTTTATGTGTAATGATGTATAATTTTAGGCATTTTTAGATCACTGCATGAACATGCATTCCACACGTGCAGTGACACAATGATGCGTATAGCTGGGATCAATGCGGTACTTAGCTCAAGCGAAAAAAGAACATGAGTGATTCAGAGCTTAGTTAATGTATGCTTAATATGTGAATTTCGAAAACTGTGATCTACGCTATGGCCTACTGACGATAGCACTTCAAATGTCACATTTACAATCAGGTTTTGTGTCGAACGGGAAAAGGCCTATTGTAAACTTCGTTTAGTCCTTGCCATCTTTTGGTCCGTCATCACGTAGACGTCTTCTCCTTCTGCATGACCAGCATAGTGCCAATAGCTCGATCTCTCTGGTAGCCAAAACACAACTAAAAAAGTAACAGCTGAAAATACGCCATATGTTTCCCAATTCGCAATTCTCTTTAAAGGTTGCGTAGCCGCCTGGTGCACGAGCCTTTCGCGGAAGAGCGGGAGTTTTCAAAACTAATAAAGTTTCCTTTATTCATTTTGAAAACTCTCTGTTTTTTTTCTTGTTTCATTTGTCAATAGTCTGGTATTTATTCTTACGTGACATTTTTGATACCAGTGCACCGTATAAAATTCGTTTGTTCGAACAACAGATGTAATTTTGTTGAAGCTCACTTCATCAGTTTTGACATTCGTTAAGTACAGCAAACAGGTTATGGTATACGGTCTAATGGCGAAAACTTTTATTAAACTTGCCTCGTAACACTCTTAGCTAAATGGCCAAATGCCAGAAATCCGGTGGCGGCCCACATGTATTGATCGTACGCACGTATCTATCTTGTCATGCGGTAAGCGGGAGCATCGACTCAAGCGCCCCCTTCCTCTTTTTTCCCTGCAGAGTTCCCGCTGCACAGTCGAGCTTTGCGATTCAAGCTAGCACATAGGTGATAAAGGTTGCGAGGACGTCTCCCAGCATCTGTAAAGCAGCGCCATTACTGCTTTTGGCACGTCGTCGTGTTTGCATTCACCCCCGGGTCGTCCTCCTTTGATAACGCAGAGAATTCTCCCTTCGTCAGCACGACGTCCTGTTGGCAGAGAGACGAGATCCGCCTCCCGAACAGGACGAAATGACTAGTACCTTCTTTGGATGGGAACCGTTTTCTCGAAGCGACATACGGCACCGCTAGTCGAACGGCTTTCGAGGTTTCTATGACGTCGTTCAAAGAAAAAATGGTCCTCGCTTTCTGTGGCCTTTTTAATGTCTCGCAAAATAAGAGACAGTCGCTTGTAAACGGCAAAAAAGCCATGGCTTCTTTCCGAAGCTATTTAAGCTTCGGTTTTATATATTTTTTTCTGCTTTCAACTATCAATGGAAGCTGTGTATACGAAAGAAAAAAGGTAAACGAAGGGTTATATTCTAGTACGTTTAAGGGTACCTTCCGGGCATCACGACATCCGGTATCAGAAAGATTACCATGTCAAATGACTGATGTTCATTCAAAATATTCGCAGTTTCATCGGGCGGAACGGAGAATGCTAGCTCAAGTTAGCCGCCTCACTCATTCTAATCGCTTGAGAAGTTCTCGGCTGATGTGTTTGAGCAGTTGGATAATTCGAGGGAGGCAATTCTCTTAATATTGCAACCGCGTTTACTGATCGAAGGGAGAGACCAAAATGTAGTTAAGTTACCCTGTTCTTCACAGTTGGATCCAGCAAAGAAAACAACTTCTGTTAGCCGTATACAGCCTCATATTGTTATTGAATAATTCCCTAGGATCACTGTATATAAATGTTCAAATAAATGCAAGAATCGCAACTTATTAGTTAGTTTCTTGTCGCCCTATACGGCCACTATGGTTAGTAACTAGCTTTTTTGTACATTGCCAACATATTAAGTGAGGTAAATTGTAGGGGTAATTTATTTATTTATTTCCCTACCATAAATGCGTCCAAAAGCTTACCCTAATTAGTTGAGCCTTCTATTCATTATTACATACGCTATATTACATACGCGTTGTATGTGTAGATATAAGAAATAAATAAAAATAATAATAAAGCTGCTTGTCCATATTAACGTATTCTTCAACAGACGCCAGATCAACGACTTATTAGGGTCGCGATTGAGTCACTTTTTGAGAATTGAAATTAGACAGCTCGATCCTTTCGTCTAAGTGCCCGTGTATGATGTTTCACAAAAACATCATACACAGGCACGTAGACCCAATATTAACAGTATCGAACATTTCAGAGGCATTTTTTTTCACATGTGTGTACTCGAAGCTGGCCTGTTTGCGTTGAAAAAACACAGATTGATATCGATCGCCGTCATCTTCCTATTCACCGTAAGATAAAATAATTTGTAAGGTAATATATTATGCTTTAGCTTGTTAAATATGCCGACGACTGGTCATTGGCTACCAGACTCATCAACTATCGAATATAAAAACGTAGATGTTTCATAGAAAAGTGTTTATTTCTACAAAAAGAAAAATAAAACTGTTGATTGTAGTGCATATCTGTCCTACACGTTCGTACACAGAATTTCGCCAAGCAGCCTTTACCTAAAACTGTTTAAAACCGTAACCAGTAAAACAGAAGCTATTCAATACAGATACAAAGGGGGTTCAATTAGCAGCTTCTGCAAGAAGAGGTCGGCGAGATATGGAAACGTATAAACGTAGAAAAGAATGAAATAGTTGTTGTCGACCAAGTTTGACCTAGGTCGGCAGAATAGACGGGTAGAAATACCCGAGGCAAAATACTCAAGCCATGTGACAGGCAATCGGCGTTACATGTATCGGGGGTTCTACACTTTACCGTGTTCAAGGTAAATGACAAAAAAATATATCTATTTAGGTTCAAACTACCTGTCTGTTATTTGACTTGGCTAATTGAAGGCAGTCGACAAAAATTAACTACCTTCCGCGTAACGGCGATAGTCTGAACTAAAAACTTTGGGTCAGTTTCCTCGTGAGGTAAAAGTTTGAAGTAGTGAAACCTCGTCAGCCAAGCTATACAGTTGAAATAACTTTGTGTGTATGCTTTTGTATATATTGCTAGAAGTCTGTATGCATCTGGATGTGTCGATTCGCCTTCTGAAAATGGTCTACGTGGAGCGGTAGCTTTGATCTTGTGGATCATTTGGGTAGACAGAGTCGACATGCGCTGAAAGGCTTGTAGTCAAAGGTTGATTTTCTTTCAAGTTCTATAGAACTGCGCAAAATTGGGCTTTCAAAATGAATTGGATTTTTTGCATTCTCGCCACAGATGGTTGAATGGAATATTCTGAAAAATTCATTGAAAATCCGTTAGCTTTCTCAACTCTACTGGAATAATATGATATCCCTAAATGTTATCGTTTATTCCATATCTATATATAGCAACAACAACCATATAGCTCAGATGTTACGTTTCAAGCAGAGTGTTTATCACTTGTATCCTATACTTTTTCGATTAGCACCAAACAGGAACGATAAGATGGCGTGAGCAGGCTGAAACAGAACCTTCTGAAAGGCTGCGATAGTTCTCTGAATAGGAAACACATCAATAAAGAACTCTGTCGTGTACGTAAAAAGGGAACTTATTTAATTGTAGAAGTTAATGGCTACTACAAAATACTCAACGGAGCAACTAGAATTTGTTGCAAATTTTTCTGCTATATACTCCTAAGAATGACGACCCTAAGCTAACTGATTTCGATAATAAATATTGTATTGAGAGCGTCACGCTGGTCTGTATATAGCGGAACCGTTATAGACCTAACCGCTGAAGTACCAAGGCAAGGCTGAAACAGCCAGGTATACACACGATTACGACGATTAATTTGTTGTATTCATTTACACATACGCTCCACTTTAACCTAGGTTTATTGTTTTCTTTATCCAGTTTACTGTAGTTAATCTGTATTAGAATTTATTTAACGCAGTAGAAACTGTACTGCGTTATGTCGAAGCAAGAAGTACAAACGTCTAACAATTCTTCGTGAAGATTTTTTTTGGCCAGTTGTTTAACTTGCAAGAATTGCGCTCAATCTGGATTGATCCACAATCCATGTCCATCAAACCGCGCTGTAGCAAAGACTCTGGTTAAATAGCGGTGTATAAAAGTGCCAAATTTTTAAGTTCATCAAATTTGCCATCAAAGTTAGCATAGCAACGTTGCGAAACCTTTGAGCGCGGGAGAGAGAGAGAGAGAGAGACGGCCAAAAAGGATAGTGAAATCCTGCCAACGAAGAAAAGCGCCGGCTAGTAACGATGGAACGAGACGTCGAACTGCTAGACAGAACACACGTTCCCAATGAAAAAGAAACAAAAAAATAGAAGAAATATCCAAGCAGAATGAACAAACGGAACAAGTAGATAACTGACGCTAAATAAATCGCATGAGATGAAATTGCCAATGCAGCAGAAGGTCAACGCTAAACAAAATGGACACTCAGAAAAAAAATCAATTCCTTAAGGCATCTACAATAGGCGCTATGCAGATTGCTAGAGGCAACCGATTGAGAGTAAAACCTATAAGTTAACCCCGAAAAGCCTAATTTTAACAGTGAGAGATATAGAGGGCGGAGCACAAAGTAACGTGAGAACATTTTAGCTCACAACAATCAACTCCTTACTCACACCCAGTATCGAGATATTTTAACTTAGGAGAAACCTGGACATTAACAAAAAAACCGAAGGTATTTAATCTATGTTATTACTAAACGAACATCCAAATCAAAATAGTGAAGGTATAAAAAAAAACATATAACATTAATACCAATAGAATAATACGAGATCATCAATGCATTGCACAGTTTCTCTTTACTCTCAGATACAATGCCGATGGCATACGTAAACTTTGAAGGAATTATCGAGCATTAATGATCTTCGACGAGCAAAAGGAAACAACACTTTCTACGAACCTGAAAGTACATGCATCGTGTGTTTTGTATCCGACATCGCCGTTCTACAGTTCATCACGAGGTGCGTCTACGTTCGGATTCTAGCGTAGACCATCACGTGTCCCTAACATTGGCGTAAAACGCGTTATTCATAGATCACGGAAACTTGTTCTGTGCTTAATTGCGGCGTAGACTAAGGCCAGTGGAAAAAATAACGATCTAATTGCAATTGTCTGCGTAATGCTGCCAGGCCATACTGTATATTCTAAAATTGGGATACTTATTCAATTCAAAGAAAACGCTATTTGCAGTATTGGAATATAGTAAAAAACTACTCACTTTCATGGTTATACAATACTAATTGTCTGGGACGAATGTCTTATATGAGGCAAGAACATTCCAGGGCCACTAATAGCACACTTATACCAAACGACACCCACTGTTTTCTTAGCAGACAGAATTACGTTTACATAAATACGACTTTTTGTCTTTCAGAGCAAAATCCGGATCTCATTGCGTCGACACCTATTCCCATTGCGGCCATTTATTGGAATGGTCATTCATAGAGCGGCGTTTTTTCAACAATTTTTGGCCTTCTCGTACGTTTCGCAGCTTGAAGCGTTGGAGTCGTTGGGACACTAGCACGGAAGCCACGAGGTGTGCTCGGCCCCGTACCTGCACGACCCCCATACGTGTGCGCCCTGCACAGAACTATACCAGCTTATGCTAGATCGAAGTGAATCCAGCTACGTTTGCATAGGAATAAAAGCAGAACATAGGTTCCCTAATATGCTTGCTACATTAGCAAGGCTAATATGGGATCATGAAGGAGAATGTCATTCAAGTCTTCGAAAACTTTAGCAGTTATTATTCTTTCGGTTGACAGCTATGGGCACACACCCATTATGGACAACCCTTGCATTATCCTCTACAGTTATGATAAATCACCCTTCAATTTTCTGGCTATTTAGTCAACATCTCTTACTCCCCAGGGTTTTGCCTAATATTCACTGTGAATTACATTTGCAGAGGGGTGCATCAACATCGACAGCTTACTACAACTGGCCATCAACGATCGCTCAATACAAACATAGTGTTCCTACCACTGCTCCGTTCAATGCATTTATTGTAAACCTCCATTTTTTTAGCCTAGACTCGGCCACACTGGAGCGCACACATTGATCGCGCGATAGGCAAAGATGCCACCTAGAGAAAATCCTACCTATGAGATTCTACCTTGATTACATGCATCTTAATTGGCGGCGTTAGATGTCTTCGCATTATGGACACGTTTAACAGACTGCCCGCTAAATTCGAAATAGGGATCAAGCTCGGTATCGGCCATTTGCAGGATCACTATGTATAGCTTTATACAACGAATTTCAATAGATTAAGGATGACTAAATACTTGTATAAAAAGTATACGCGTTAACTAGTCAGGTATAAAGCTGCTTTGTATCAGTCTATCACCAATAAGTTGCATTTCAACACCCAACTCTGGTTGTTCAATAACTGTGGTAGGGACCTGACAGCGAATGTCTATATTTGTATGCCGTTTAACAAATAAAGTAAACTATCCGTTACCCCACTCCTATACATATTGTGATACTCGCTTTTCCGCATTTAATTCCAACATATTTCAATAGGCACTATAACCAACATGTTCTACCAGACAAATGATCACGTATTAACTGCCAATATCTGAAAAATCCTTCGCGGTCCGGTATCGCGGCGCCGCACGATAAACATAATAAGGATAGTAAATAATAATAAAAAAAAGACAGAAAACGATTATCTATAATTAGAATTTAGACCGCTTACGGGCTGTTCGCTAGCCATACTTCAGTATAGTTACAGTATAACAGGCGTTGTTGCTGCACCGGAAGGCAAAGTTTTCAGTGAGGAAATAAAATTAAAATACTCTTGTCGAGTGTCTATTTCTATTAACGGCATTAAACAGCGACCTCTTGCCGGTGCGATTGTTCCCAATTCAGTTAAACTGGCGATTGAAATTATGCCTTTACTTTGAGATAACATAGGACGTATAAAGCCGGCGAAAGATTCCGGCAACATATTCTAAATATCTACCGAATATGGTGGGTCGCTTACAAGATTGGGCTAGAGTGTTACTCTAAGGCAATATAATCATATATGGTAAATATTTCCCATATTTAAAGCATGTCGAACTGACAAATGCAAGGACAAGTTATATGTTAACTTGCGTTCCCCTACAACATTTCCAACATAGCACACATCCACATGTCTTCGAAAGCTCACCATTACGGTGTGTCTTTTCTCCGGTCACTCTCTAATAAAACCGATTTGTCGCACTAAGACTCACCCCGCTAACTTGTACGTTTGAATAATGAATAATATTTATTTGAAGTTTAACTTGAAAATCTATCGTTAAAAAGAGACGCATTCGTTAGGTAAGTTGTTTGCAAGTCAATTTGACATAAGTAAGTAAGATGACAAGCACATCAACACATTATTTTGAACTTGCCGGGAAAGAAAAATGAAGGAGGTAAGATCAATAGGGTAATGGGCAACTTCAGTCGTCCTCTGTTATCGTGTCGTTGCCAGGTTTAACGTCCAATCAGTTGTAGATGAATCTCGCGAGGGTAGGCAACATCATTCGTCAACGGTTTTACGTTCCGCTGGTTTTATCAATGGTTTTTTTTTTGCATAGCTTCCGAAGCGAGATTTTTACAACCTACATTCCTATTAGATTTATACTATGCATTGTGCGTTTCGAAGGTATGATCTTGTATGCGTTCGTTACTCAGTTCAAAAGAGAACATCAATTCCTTATATTTGCCAAATAGCGTGTAACCGAAAGGAAACGAAAGGAAAGGAAAGGAAAAGGCAAACACGTGGCAGTTATAAAAGGCAAGGAAGGCCCACATTAGCGCTGCTAATTTTTGTGTCAGTAGTAACGCCCAGAGGTCGTATACGTGGTCGCACCGGCCACAAAGACAGAAACATAGTCACTTGAGTTATTTTCTTAGACGCACATAGTTTAGTTAGTAATACAAGCAAGCATTACGCAACGCTTTTGGGAATAACTTCATCTTGTTTTGCAAACAACTACTGGATAAAGAGAATTACTATATAGTTATATTTTAGCATCGGGGAAATCCACGCAGCGAGATTGAGACGTACAAAATAGCCAGATGTTTTTTTTAGGTATTGTGGAACTTAGTATGTAAGTTGTTCAATAGCCAAAGCACAGTCCTATCTATCCATCCACACAACTAAAATACAACACACACGAAAAACCTATTTGTAGGATAACTTGGAAGCCTCCAATAAACATCGGATCCATCGGCAGCATTGCTTCAGAGCGCGCTTTGACTTACAAGTAGGTTTCTCTCTAACCTTCTAAGTGGACTTCAGCTAATACTTTGGTTTCGTCGTCTTTATTCCTCCTTATTTCTTCCTCAGAAATCTCTTTTTCTTGGCCTTTCTCATGCAAATCATCTGGTCATCGGTTAACGGTTGCGTACTTGCTAATAATAATAATAGCAGTAGTAGTAGAACTATTCAGTACTGAATAGTCTAGTCTCTCAAAGTAATAACGTTATAAGGAAGTGGGCTGGGTGTAATATATTCTGGTGCCAATGTCGCTAGATATTTTCACGGTAGCTATTATAATGAACCGACAACAACCTTTCGAAGGTCAGAGGAAACACTTAAAAGACTGAATGTCGAGAAGAAACCCAAATGGGGCTGATAATATTGAATTAACACCAAGCGCTCGCCAGAAACAAACAGTTGATATTGGAGGCTAAAAGCGATGGCATATTTTTTATTTCGTCATTCTTTTTTCAAACCCGTTAATTGGTAGGCTTTGCGGAAAGCCTAGCTTTTTCTTGCGGATTCACGAACAATTTACTCGTAAATTGGAGGTAGACCATATAGAAACGACATTATCTTAATAAGCATTACTTTCAAAAGATACAGGGGGCTCTGAGGATTGTCGAGACAAGAGTACCTCCAAGATGTTGTCAAGTGCAAAGGCGCCAGATAAGGAAAGTCCATAGAAAGGCACAATGAGTAATATATAATTACGTACTTGAAATAGGAGTTTCGCCGTAATTATCTTTACGGTATGAAATTATTTAATAGGCCATTTTAATTGATAGCATAATAATTGACTAGCTACAACAAAAATACGGTAGCGAAGTTCATATGTAGCGTATAAATCGATGTGCATATGAGAGCGTCCGTTAATCTTCTTATCATCAGGAATGCACAACGTTGACGGATGTATATTAGTATTTTTTTATTATTTACGAGTTCTAGCAGCGTAAAACACTACCGAAATTATACAGTTTATCCTTATTATTCTTCACATGATTATGGCCTACAACACTGTCAACTACTGTTAGCGTCCAATGGCCGTAAATCAGCAATACATATAATCGACTTAATCCTCTTTTCGTTTACATATCTTGGTATGGTAGGTGCTTCTGAAAGGTGTACCGAACCGCAATTTGCTATGGGTCTATGATAAGACCAGTACTAATCGCTAAATTAACACCAAAACACGCGACGAAACATATAGGTTTCTTTTACTTCCTCGAGGTATACTACTAATAAGGAATTTGATCGTTTTCCATAGATGCAAGTTAATGCAGCCATTATAGGGTACCCATTAGTGCTTTATATCACTGCCACTCATAGTTCTCCGGCTATCGAACCAACACGTTCAAGTCACTTTACAAGGAACGTACTCACTATGTTCCGGGGAAAGACCCGAAAGTCTTATCACTAGCATCGTTTCCTGCTTGTTATTGCCATGATCTTTTCTGTTTTTCTATCTCGGGCCGCCACTACTCCGGGATGTCTGGGAACACAAAAAAAAAGTGAAGGTTTTCCTTCCATTCCAGAAGAAAATGCCCCACTCAAGAGATCCTTCGTAGCATTTGGACAGTGTTTTGAAAGGATCAATAAGAGCTCCTGTACATGAACGTTCGGAGGAACCCGCAAGACGAACAACCGGAAAATAGGTCCGAAAACAACTAATGGTCAGACTCTAGGCCAAACCATAACCGTTCCGGTCGAGTGGCCGTACAATAAAGGCGAATGTTTGCGGAATGGCCGAAAAAATATAGCAAATCAAAGAAGGTGGGAAATAGTGAAAAAGAGACGGAAGATGGGTATATGGTAGAAATGAAACTGAAAAAAGCTCTATCCTTTTTCTTTTTTATTAGAAGACGTAGTTTTCTTTACGGGAAGGAGGATTTTGGGCCCTCCTATACTTCTTGCCTCGGGAAGACTATCCCCGTTTTCTCGTCGCCTATAGTATGACCCTCATCGAAGGATCGTGTTTCGTTGTGTCGACACTCAACTCGGGCCAACGTTTCTTTACTTCTTTATAGTGAGGTTGCAGAGGGCAGAAAGCCGCAAGCGAAATATAAGTTTAACCCCGCAGAGGAAGCGTAGTGTGAGGGACGCTCTAGGTAGAGCTATCAAAGCCGACCTGCTTCTGTAGGATGACAAACCAAATAATGGTCCGAAGCAACAATGAAAAGGCGGAGAATATCAAATAAAGATAAAGAAAACGCTAAAGCAAACTTCAGCCAGATAAAGTAGGACTTATGCGGTAGGAGTCATCAGTATTCGGGGAGGCGAAGGTCCGCAGTGTCACTATTACACTTTTTCGAAGACGTCGGTTTTATTAATGGAACGATCCGAACGAATGAAGCACAGATGCGTTTATAAAGTCACAGTAGGATTTAAAGAGAACCGTAACCATTTTGATAAAGATAGAGACAATAATATATGGTAGAGAAGAGACATTACGTTGAAATTGTCAGGTGGCATGATTATACAAGATTTCACCATTCTCGACGAAGTGAGGCTTACTTAAGTTGTTGCAAGTATAGAATCTATTTCGAGGTCCGTTAATCATATTAGCAGGTGATCTTAAACAGCATGCTACTGTTCGGCATGTCCTTGCTGTAAATTTCACTTTATATATAGACCTGAATTGTAATTGTCGTCCTGAGCATGTATAGGTTTAAGGAATGACACGTCTCCATATCGTACTACTGGCGACAGGGTTGCGAAAGGCGTTCCGGTTGTCCACTCGCTATTTGCCGCTTATGAACCGAGTGAAAATGATAATGGCATTAACTAATAGGTGTACGCCGAGTGTACTATCGCTTCATCTTCGGAATGGACATAACGCTTGACTGGTTCGTGGGTAGTACAATGAGATATGCTGTTTGGAATACGTAAAGCTAGGAGATAATCTTTTTTCTAGTTGCGATCAAACGAAAAACTCAAATGGAGCCATATACCGTTATTTAAATGTTCGAGTAAAATCGTTTCGTTTATGGCTCCAATCGCCTCTGGATCTTAACAAGTACGAGCATAGGTAGGTTAAGATGAGTTTGATTTTACTTATGACGGTGCTAAGTTCATTGCAACGTGCCGTCCGACCTCGACTCTAGTAACTCGAAACTGTCGAAATTTTTAACTTAGAAGCAAAGACAACTTTGTGTTATCTAGTAACACAGATTTTTCGTAGTTGCAATTATCAAAGGCGCTCAATAACTTAGTTTAATAGTAGGGGTGACCAATGAAAGAATGTAAATTGTGTAAAATTTGCAGCGCGGAAATCGACTTGTTGTCAAAGGGGATGATTTTTAGGAACAAGAAGGTGTCTGCCTGCCTGCCTGCCTGCTCGAAAAGCCCTTCTTTTGTACTAACTACGAGCATGACTGGGGTAATAGAATTCTTAATGGGGCTCATTGGGAGTCAAAGAATCTTATTTGATCGGGTCAAAAGGAGTCTTATCATTGATCATCTAAGTCGGAGGCTCCACCAAATGGCAGCAATGAAGAAGGACTTAAACAACTGCAGTGACTGCGTCCAGACATCACTTAGTCCGTACTGATATTAAAGAAGCATTGCCATTATTTAGAAAGCGTACGTGTAAGCAGTTCGTAATTAGAACAAAGCGTTCAAAGAGATAATTAGCATATATACTTGGATAATTCGTAACTACAGAATAGCAATCACCAGTGGCGCTAAACGCATAGCCTAATCGTGTACAGTCTGTCCGACTTAAGTACAAATCCATTACATAGCAAGCCATTGTTAAGTAGAGTCTTATTTAATTGTGCCAACATAAAACGGAAGGATAACTTAGTTCCATTAACTCAGCCCGCTGTTATAGCCGTGCAAAGCGACCAGCAGAACGAATACGCAGCCTAGAAAAATACACTGATTGATTTATTTGTCTCAACTTTGATTCGATTTCATTCTTTAGATTTAGTTAAAAGCGGTAGGCTGTCCTTGTACCTTAAGGTTAGCATCGAATTGTTATAACCTTTTTGCCTTGCACAGGCCGATGTACGGCACTGACTTCTAGTCGTTTCTGGACAGCGGTCCACGGTCAGAAAAGACCGCTAGGAAATCGATGGTGCAGTCTCTACTGAAAAATCACGAACGATAATTGTTAGATAGTTAGACTTGCCTCCCTGAAATTATCTCTTGATCTATATAACACTACAACCTGAAACCATTTAATACATTTGTGCAATGATAGCGCGTCGCTTGCAATTAGTGGCGTAGAGATCAACGAAGGCTGAAGAAGGCCAAAGTGAACTCCTAGTTCTTCATGACAACAGCAACGACCGAACATATTCTTACATAGGGACCAGCGTTAAAGCCGATCGGTTTTATTATTTGGCGTACAAGATACAGGGACGCTCTGCGTCAAATGAAAGCTTTATTTGCGAACCAACTCATTAATTTAAACATCTTGCCCTTTAAAGTCCATAAAAACTTTTGACGATGTTAACACTCTATTTATTTGATTTTTTCTATTTGCATAAATTACGCGAAATAAATACGATTTTCGTTATTGAGATATACGTGCGAGAGCGAAAGTATTTCTATTTGACAGTAAATTATTATAATTTTTACTAAACATCTACAAAATATGTCCCACACACACACACACAGTTGATAATGTACAACATATAGCCCTCAAATATCCATATAAGCTCATGAAATTTAAGAATTTAAGCTGAGCGGGCGTGTTTTACGCTTAGTTACGTGTCTAGAGCTCGCATCATCTATTCATTGGCGTTGTAGTGTTCAACCTGAAAGAGCGCACCTAAAGCGAGACGATCCTACGTCACCGCCTGCAACCTAGGAACGCAGAGGTTTAGCTCTGCCGCAGCCTAGGTATGTACCTGTGCAGACATTCATTTTTGACGGGATAGATCCTTTCTTATCTCGTCACAGTTACGGCTGCCATTGTTATCTGCTGCCAGCAAGGAAAACATCCTCCCGCTTTTGTGTGTGAGTGAGCACCTTGATTACGCTGCTGGAATCGAATACAGGTTATACTTTTACTAAGATCTGACAGTATTGAATGAGCTCGACAAACTATTCGTAACTAATATTATAGTGAACTGCCAGTGAAGATGAATAAACTTGTATATATATAATGCATGTCGGTCGTATCTATCTGGCCGAAGAAAGTCCCCGTTATTGATTTAATAATATCCAGTGGTAAAGGTAACCTAACGCTTCTCACCTCCTGGCGAAGTAAACGCTAGAGAAGCCGATGTTGCAAGCTTTAATTCCAAATGAGCGGACGTTCGGTGGCACAGTATTGCGGATGCTTATCAAGCTTACGTGCTTCAGAATATTATGCTGGATCTAGTGAAAGAAAGTCTTGTTTATGTTATATGTTTAACCTTGGAGATAATCTAGGCCCGGTGTTATTCTTGGGGAGGTAAAAGGGTTTTAGGCTATTTTGAGGTTGTAAAAGGTTTAAGGCGTTTTATAAATTGTGATTATAGTAATGAATGATCATAGTAATATATAATCAGTTTGCATATATTCAAGGTCAAAAGGTAATCGTACATAAAACAAAGGCAATAAAGTTTTGTAGGGCAGGTTGTATTGCTGTCCCAGCTAATTTGAGATAATAATTCACTCGATCACTTTCTACCCCATGAAGAGCTTTAGTTACCTCGGTACCGTTATACAGACTAATGAACGGTCCTGTACGGGCATATTGGAGAAGGTGGTTACTTCATCGTTTGGCTCTCGAACTATACTACGGCATGAAGATTGCATCTGTAACTCGTACGGTACAATCCAGACGATATAAGGTATACCTCAAATGGGGCCTCAATCTAGACACGTCATGCAGCAATCGGCATAGATCTCTTAAAATCGATACGTCCCTATTTATTAAAAATCCTAAGGTGATTTAACTTCCAAGCGACCCAGCTTAAAATACACCTTCTTGCTAACGGTAAATCAAGTCCTCTATAGAAGTTAAATTGCATGACATCTATTTACACTCTCACCTGTTTCGCCTTTTATAGACTTCGTCAGAGTACACTGGCAGCTTACACAAACTCTCAGCGAATCAGATACGTCAGATTTTAAATAAGTATATATAACTTTATAAATCGACAAATGCTTCGATAAATGTCTCGATAGTTTTTCTCATCAAATACAACAAGAACTTACGAAGAAATATTTCAAAGGCGTCGCCAGAAGAAGAATAGCTGTACCTGTCTGACTAGCTATAATAAGATTATAGCTTACGTAACTGAGGCAATAAAGCTTTATTTGTCTGATATAGTTATACGTTAATAGTTTGTGTTTCACGGCGACGCTCAATAAAGGAATGAAGCAAGACACACCCTTTTACTACGGTTAATACATTCGAAAAGCTAAAGCGTTTGGTCGAAATTGCTTTTAGCCCCATTCTGATTCGACTATGTTATAGTAGCAAAATATTTATCAAAACAACCAAAAAAATATTTATCCTCGTCGACTGGATAATGCAAAATTCACAAAAGGAAAGTTCAAGGACTACCGATCCACAGGCCTCGAAGTCCGTCCTTACCTTCGGGTGGGCTATTCGGATGTAACGGCTTAAAATGTGAATATAATTCTCCTTTAAACTCGAAACTTACCATGAATTGAACCCTAGGACAGTTTAGTTCGCCGCCTCCGTTATGACAAGCCTAAGGGTACTCGATTGTGATATATCTAGCCGTTGATAACATTTTTAGACATACCGTTTCTATTGAGCATGGCGGTCACTCAGCTTCATTTCATGTCAGTTTTTGAAGAAAAGCCCGTTCTGTTGAAATCTGCACGCAGAGTGATAGTCATATTTTTCGCATATCACGAGACTGGTGATGCCCTCTTATTTCCTCACTATATGCGTTCAAACACCATTTGATTTAACTTTTCCCAAAAGCTCCTATGCATGCACATAACCTACAACATACATTTCAGATACGTAACTTTATAGAGTATATCCTATAGATCGATTGCATTTATTAAGATAACGGTGATTTTTCACCTATAACTTGAGGCCGAACAGCGGATTTAAAGTAACGAACGTTTACTTCGTTCTTAGCTTGTCGTAGTCATGAGTGAGTGAGCACATCGTTAATTTTATAGAATTTCAGAATATACTAGTTTAGCAGTGATCGCGTTGTTGCGTAAAAAAATCAGCTATTTTTTTTGACTACTCGACACTACCCCCCTTTAAGGCTAGTTGTAATAGGTGGTAAATCGCAGCAGAACGAAGATTCATTCTATCGATTTCAGCTAAGGCAAAGAACAATGAAACAAGTGATGCGTTTGGACCGCGCCGTACTCGATTGTTGTTGATTCGAGGGCGCCCTCTGCGGAATCGAGAAGAGAAACGGCTGAACTTCCTCAAAACGTTTTGTGATACTATGAGTTAGCAAAGAGATGTTTAAGTTAAAAGTTACTCGAAAATCAAAATGACTAAAAAGCTCTGGAAACATTTTGCGGCCTCCGTTTAATCATTTGTATTAAGTTGTTGTCCAAAGTTAACGGGATATGTATGACATATTGATCGAAGTCAAATTAGGTTGTCGATCATATGTTCTTACAATCAAAATGGCCAATTCTATTTGAAACCTTGCCTGTATGAAATTGATTATCTTTAAAGAACTCAGTCGTACTTCAATGTTGCAGATACTCTTCTAATAGCGTCTGTACTTTTGTTCATAAATAGCACACAAAGCCAAACTTTTATGCAATACCTGCTGTTGCTATTGATAATCAGCCTGCCTTCGGGTGAAGGGCTGTGTTCAGTTACCTTCAGCAAGAACCCCTGGCCGCTTACGCGGCGGAGTCCTCCTTCAGTTGGGGAAGCAATATTTGGCAGAAAATTATTTACGCAATGAGAATGTACATATTTAATATCTCATAATAAATAGATGGAAAGGGATTCCGTTAATCGGGAGATACAGTATATGGCTCTGCGGGGATTTGATTATAATGTGTGGTGTACAAGCTTTTCGTTAGAGTTGTAAATAAAAATTAGTTCGCCTTTAGCCTACGACAACGATGCTGCTCTCACACGGAATCGTTTCTTCGAACGTGGCAATCGCCGTTAGTTACGTAGCCCGGAAAGATACCTAATAATCAATCAGTGAATGATTACGTCAAGGAAATTTTTAGGATTAAGGGGCAAGTGCGGACTCTTGACAAACCAAGCGCCTTTTTTTCTTATTATGTAAATTCTCGGATTGAATCGCTGCAAAGATTGTTGACCATAGTTCACGTACTTCTCATTCTCATGCCAACGTCGCCATATTGCATTAACGGTGTAGTAATTAATGTAAATATAGTGTACACATATTAATCATTGTTGGATCCTATGATTTCTGACAGTTTAGTGATGAGTGTTGAGTGATGAAAGCACATATGTAAGGGATAACAGGATGCTATATTTTAACGAGTACTAATAAGACGTTAACTGCATATAGTAATCAAAAAAGATAGTGGCTAATGCCTGATATGGGTTTGATCACCTGGAGAAGGCCCGTCGGGTCCGGCAAATATAATATCGTTCTACACAACATAATATATGGCCTTAGTATGCTTAATCGATAAACACTTCGTACCCCTACCGTTCACACAAATCCTCGCTCAATGCATAGCTTCGATTAGGACACAAGGCACATTTCGAAGCACATTATATTGCCAACGGGCCATGTTAAAGCCAAGACTATATTTTACAACTTTGAAATCAATTCCTCCCAAGTTGTAGTTAGAAATAAACATCTGTGTAGCTATAACTATACCTGAGATACTGTCCATCCGAATTGATCACAAGCCTTGGCTAATAATAGCTCCATCCATATAATGTCGGCCGTGTGCTTTCGTGCATCCAACTCACTTAATAGCCTTATCGTTTTAGCAACTGGTTATCCGAGGGAAAAATAAGGAACTATCAAGCCAAAGCTTTTAGTACGAGGGAACACATTTTTTTCGTACTGTACCGTATACTTCATTTACGGCCAAGCACATTTACATAAACCATTAGCTCTTCGTTTGCTTGCTTCGCTCTCGAAGAGGCCAGGGGAACGTCGTTACTTATTACTACGGTGCGCGTTTGCGCAGGGGCAATCGCTCCGTCATCGTTTTGAAGCCTCCTGAGGTCCATGAAATGACAGCCAGGACGGGGCGAGGCTCTGTTCTCTGTTATTCGTCTTTCTCGCCTTTTCGACGCCATTTTCGCCTTCACATTAAAGAATATACTTGATTTCTCCCTCGCGAAAAACGGCAAGTAGTAGAAGAGATAGAGCAAAGCAGCCAGCTTTCTGGCTTTCCTTCGTATAGCCTCCCTTGCAGTGCTCTCTACTTCGCCAAAAACGTAACTGCGTAGCCTTTATTAATCTCTCTAACGAAACAAGGCAGGGCCAATCTAACTGCGCGAGGTAAACGTTGGTGAAACCCAAGAGAAATATGTTTGGGATTTAACAAAAGCGCTTGCCGGACCTTTGCTCTGAAGCTTCGGATGTCAGGAGCTTTTATGACTACGCGCAAAATAAGAGACCGGAAGGCAGGAAGTTCAAATGCCGGAGCAATGCTACCACCACCAGTGGCGTAGCGATATTCGCGCTTATGCAACTCGAAAAGAATAACGAAGGAGGGCAACTAAGATTTAGGAATGAGCTCGCTGATACACCTTACGGAAGATGGCTTTTTTTTCAATATTACACCGAGTCTCTTATTTGTTTTACAAGACGGAAGTAGCCTTGAAAGACCTTAGCTGAAGTTTCGCCCACGCGTTTGATGGAAAGACTTAAGAGCTTGTGCTTCTGATGCACTGGAGTGTCCTTTAACTTTTTTTTTGCCTGAGCCTTGAGTAACTATTCTACTATACAGGTCAATTCACCTCCAGGGCATTGTATAGGCAATTTCAGATCCAACCAATATGAAGAACTGTTAATCAACATAAATGTAGCTATAAATTATTTTATATGTACGTATTTTTTTCATCTCCTAAGTACTTGATTCAATTAGCTGAGCGATGGAATCACACGAACGACAAACCTAGCCTTCGAGAAAGAATATCTTAAACGAAAATAGGTACATTTCGAATCTGTTTTATGAGCAGAGTTGCTAAAAACTCCATGCTGTAACTCTCCGCAGCGATGTAGAGCTAGAATCGCCACCTATCATTCCATAAGATCGAGTGGTTCGACGCAAATTTATCGTAAGTTAGGCTGACTATGTATGGAAATGCTCTTTCAGACTCTCTAATATTTTGAAAACATAGTTAATGCTATACTTCTTATTACCTAAACAGACAAAGCTTTTGTTCTTGAGCGGTTGATTTTTACTATCGTTATTGAGAACCGTGTTAAAAAAAGGACTTCGTAGAATCATTTTTACTAAGCTACGTTTAGGGTCTTGACAAAGTCCGCCAGACACCCGATCTTGTGTATTAAATAAATGGCAAGTAGACCAGTTTGATTATTTCTCAGACTTATCGTCGAGCAAACAGTGTGTGATTCTGTTTAGATTTCAAATAATCTTGCAGTAACTAGAAGAGGATTTTATTCTCTTGCCTGCCTGAAAATGCAGCGAACACAGAAGCTATATAATTCGCTAGTGCCGGAAGAACGGTAAACGGTTTCGATAGTCAAGTAAGGGACTCGCCCCTTACTTGACTGTCAAAACAACTTATCACAGATGTTTATGAGATACTCAAGATGCTGTTTTAAATGTTACAGCGTTACTAAAAGCTGTCGCATTGATATACAAACATATTGCATTTATTGGGAGCCTATAATTTCTATCTGGTTATATTTTAAATTGCTTATAATACTCTGAACAGTAGTTTATTTTTTTGTAACCCCGTGACTAACAAACGCCGGTACGCAATTTCATAAATTTTCAACTTTTTTATCCGAATGTTGTCTACAGCAAAATATGATTCAGATGGCGAGAGTTCGCACTGACTTAAGGTTTATCATTCACTATAAAGTTCGTGTCTCCTGAGAGCTCCAGCATGCATCCCGACCAACGCCGACATCGGCCTTCTGCCTGTATTAAGCACACACAGATGTAATAGTTTAAATCCTAGACAAATGTTGCATACCGTTTTCCGGCTGTGTAAAAGAACTATACATAAGAATTTAATGTAGGACCTCTCCTAGAAGTTCTTGCATTCCCTGCTTTCTTCGCACCTTCAAGCACAGCTGCTTCATCACTCTCGGTAAACGCAGTAGCGTAGATGACGCTCAAAACAAAATGATCGCCATAGCAGCTGCTAACAGAGGCATTTTGTACTGTCCAAAGAGTGTCTTGTCCCCGCGATGTCAAGATGTCAACACAGCTATCGCAGATTTTTTTTTACAAAATATTTTTGTTCCGTTAACGATAACGATTCTTTTTCCCTTTTTTGAAGCAGTAACTCGGGGTGTTGGATGCGTCCATTTAAGCTTATGAACGAGGGCGGACAACGCGGTCCTCTATGCCGGGTTGATGAAGACGCAGGGATAAACATTTCGAAAGTATTTTTGTTCTATAATGAATTCCGATTGATAGAAACAATCGTTGACAGGAACGTGGCCCACGAGTCGTACAGCCGTCAGAAAATGATGCCATCGAAATCCACTGTTTTTCCTTTGAAGAAATATGTTGGATTCGTCAAAGCTATTGTTTTATCTTATTCGATACACATACTTGCTACTGCTTTCAAACAATACCTCGTGCAAATCTTCAAGTAGAAAGTAACTTATATGCAAAGAAAGAACAAGGAAGTTGACTTTCGCCTCACATGAGTGTCTGCTGGCGCATGTCTTCAGATCAAGTATTGGTCACTTTTTGATACCTTAATTTATAAAAGCGAACAGCTCGCTCAGACTTAGTGATTGAGAGTTAACGAGAGATAACGAAATTACGATGAATATTAAAATTTATTTTTTTAAATTGAAGTATAATGAATCTATAAAATTAAAGTATGATACTTCACAGCTCTCTACTGAAGTGTATCTGAATATGCAATGGAAAACCAGCCCATAATCCAGAAAGACTTTGACCCATCTTAGCACGTGTATTTGATCACAATAAGTTTAAGTTTGCGGAAATGCTGGTGGGTACTAGGAAAAGTGCAGATACGATCTAGGCCTTGTTTCTATTAACCACATCGTTACCTTTTAATACAACCTGCGTAGCCGGAGGAGGATACGTCTATGTCACTGAGAAAGAGTAATTACAAACTTGATATTTCTTTATTCGTTTTTAACGACAGCAGAACGTCAACACGCAGCTCTGCGTGGCAAACGAGATAATGCCGGAGAGCTTCGATAACAAGTCGTGCGCACTAAGACAAAAAAAAACAGAAAAAAATCTTGCAGCTGGAATTCATCCTAGCTTCTTATGTAGTCTGGAAAATGAACGCTAACAGTCTTGTGACATAAAAGTGCAGGACAATTGGCCTGAAGTAATAAACTGCGGATATTCCCAACCAGGCAAAATACTGAAACAGCGCCACCGATTTTGCAGGCTATAAGCGTCTGGCTTATACAACGAAATTCAGTCGAAGTGAAAACATTTCATAGATTTAGGCTAGATGCATATCTATATGTCCTAATGGCAGGACATGAATAGCAGGCTTTTTGGCGAACTGTTTAGTATCTGGCTTAAGATTTTCGTAAAAAAAATAGAGTTTTGCATCTCTGCAAAGTGAATATAGCGACCAAACGCTCAAAGACCGAGCTGTCTACATGCCGATCCAAAATGGCTTTCGTAGGCAATACACTGACCTTACTATCGTCTATGAATAGGGTTACATGACGTACTTCTTTGAAGTAGTCAGCTATCACGTTCATTCAGTGTCTCATCCTTGCTTAAGTGTCATAACTTTCGCATTCTCTAGTTTATTATATGTCCACTATTTGTCATCCAAATAGATTTTTTCAGCGCAGCGTTCTCATGATTTAATTATCCTGAATGTAACGAAACGTTGATCCGGCCGTACTCAGTTCATATTGCGTATGTTTCTGTTATAATAAAATGAGGCTTATGCGTAAATGCACAGGCAGTAGATAGTATTCCAAGACCGACATGTAAACAACTTGGTTTAAGTTTTTCTATAGAGCGCCTAGAAAAATATGTTAGGCGCAAATATGAATTGCAAAATCGGAAATTTCTGCGTTGAAATTACTTGTATTGTTTGACAAATTTGACATGATTAAAGAGCACTCCAGACGGAACAGACACAAGGTAAAGTTTTTGTCATTTAAAAGAATCCTTTTTTTTTTTTTATTTATTTAAAAGAAAATACGTTCCTCAATAGCAGCGTCACTTTCTAATATAAATTTCTTAAAATGGTTGACCCTTCAATTTTTTTTTATTCGGTATCGGCAACTTTTGCTAGGAGCTTATATTAGATGCTAGATCGCAATCGTTAGCTATTTGAAAATAATTTAGTTCAAATCCTTCGGATGCAGGTGAAAACGGGCACAAGCGGCCGTTACGGTTTTAGCTCACGAGCTTTTTAATGTTGAATATGAGTATGGACGAAAGTTACTTCATACGAGCTTAGCAGTAACAGAGAATCTGCTGAAGACTGGCCGAAAAGGCCATGTCTTTTACAAAAAAAAACACGCACATACACAATATAAATGCGAGCGCTAAAGATATTCCTGAATCAATTCCAATTCTACGCAATTGCTGATACTTCAGCTTGTCTGATCGGAGAGAAGAAATAAGTCAACAAACACTCGATATGTTCAAGTCACAGATATCGTTACAAGCCAGAATGAACAAACTTTATATAGTACGTGTTTGCACTCTCCTGAACTAGTGCGTTTGTGACTTAAATTACATGACGTTTAGTGAACGGTCCTTGCCTTGTGGGTAACAGATCTGTATCATCAACACTTGTCATACCGACCGCACAAAAGCAGAAAAAAAAATACGCGTCGTGATTAACGTGCTCTGTTGTCGTACCGAGCGCTTAGTAATAAGTGTTTAACGAAACTATCGTCATTTCAGCAGTATCACTCAAAACCTTGTATAGCCATCGTGCTGGAACGGAAATCGAGAAATAGCGGCAAGCACTACAGCCAATATCTATTTTTCCCTAGGTACATGTTTGACCTTACAACATATGAATCGACTTTTTTGATGGCCTGGCACATCCTCTTCCCTGCGAAGTCCAGCATATGACTAATCGAATCCTACACATCCTAAACAGCCTATTTCTAGCTGATTTCAGGCATTTTCTTTAGTTCGCATTTGGTATCCCAGCGCTGTCAATATATCCGCCTCAGTAAGCACCGAATATTTTGAAAGGCAAAGTTCTATTCATTGGTAATCATGCCGATAGCTTCGGATGATTTCTAAAATCTTGGTAGCCGAGAGGCAAGACTCTGAAGGTCAACATCAACAGAGCAGCCTTAAGGGCGTGTGTTTCCCTCAACGGAGGTGCTTTCTCTACGGAAACCTATAGGATAATCATGTAGCAGGTCAAGATCTCTTCATCTTATCAAATAGCTCATAACCGGCCAAGTCATTTGTCAGCTGGAGAGTTTTGTTTTCTGTGTATGCGCTTGCATTATATGGTCGACAGGCTATATAATTTATAACGGCTGAAATACACCAAGACTATACTTGGTAGATTCTAGTCATAAGAGTGAATGCTTAATAAACTTAAGCTTTCAAACACTGTATGTTATTCTTCCACCGAAGCCTTTTTTGTATTACTACAGAGGTATATAATAGTTGAGTGTGACGAAGGAAAATATTACCACCGTCGGCAAAACATAGGCGTTATGTATTATTTGCTAACCTACTTAATCCGAACGAGCAGGGAGAAATATATAGGTGCAAACTCTTTGCAAACAAATCGATAACACTCGACGGGATTTGTAAAAAAACATAAATTAAGCATAGTCTCACAGTTGTTATTACATGCTGTAATCAAACAGCATGATCTCGCATTATAGGAACATTAGTTTTTTTAGATTAGACATGAGACTTTTGCATCGTCTAACCTATTGAAGTTATCCTCTAAATACGTTCGCCTGGTTCAATTTTTCACAATAAGTGACTGTTTTTATAATCTCAAAACTGACCCCCGTATATGACAATGGATCAGACATCTTAAAAGTTTTTGTCTAATGTTTAAAGATGGAGTGCCTTATGTACCGATAGGATCGAAAAAAGCTAGCTAGCATTGTAAACTAGATCATGCGTTTTGTTTTTGTGGGACATGACAAAACCCACTCATCGTCGTTGTGTTACCACGTTTCCAATTAATTCTCTTTGATTTCGACAGCTATACGTGTTCTATAATTAACGTTTCTACAGACTAGCTCTTATGGAAACCTAATTAGAAGCAAAGGTGTTTTCAAACGAGGCAGGTGCAGTGAAATTTGCTTTCCATCTGATATATGTAGCTCAGCATTTTCTAGCGGTTGTTTAACATCGAGCGTAGACAATCTAATGCACTGAGACTGAGGATTTATGCAATCCGCTAGTAACAAATGAAGACAGTTCGACGATGATTTTTTGATTGATCTGAATAAGGTAGATATTACAGATACGTGTCAAAAAGCGGAAAGCCCAACAGACGCTGTCTACAGTACCTCTGTCCTTCGAACAGGTGGTAATGAAAGATATATAGATGTTTATCGGTACCTAAACTTGAAAGGTAAAGTACTTTCTCTAGAGAGGATAGACAGTTTTCAAAGTAAGTATTACACTTGAGTCACAGACAACGCGTCTAAGTGATCTTCTTTTGAAAAACATAAACTAATAAATGAATAATTTTTTATCAGGGTTTTTAATTATCCATAAAATCACGCATTGACAAAGCTGGGATATACAGTTTAGATCACCAATAACTAAATATCGAGTTAGTAATTTCTTAGTCATGTCCAAAATTAGGTGCTTTTTTTAAATTTTTTTTAGTTCACTTTTTATATTTGAATGACGCAAATGCAAAAATTAGGTTCCTTGTGTCTTCTCTTCTGTGTTACTCTTTTTATAGTTTCCGACGAGAGTTTCGTCGAGTCCTCGCGCGCATCGCTGCGCTTCGCAATGCCTGCGAGTGTTTCAGCCACCCGCCGTCTGCTGCGATTCAGTCCTGCAGACGGCACCGCCGGCAGCAGCAGCAGCAGCAGCAGCGTCCTTGTCCGCCGAAGTCATCAATCTCCATCACTCTGCGACACTTGCGATCCTCAATCGACCGGGAACGGGAACAACAACACCGGCATCGCGACATCACTGCATTGATTGCCGCAACGATGTTTCTGCTGCCGTAGAGGCAGTAGCTACTGATGCGCACCAGCAGACGTTGTAGCCTTTCCGGCGTCTTGGCGTGAAATAACTTGTAGCGAGGACTCTGGAGATGATAACAATAATAACGGTTCAGCCCGTGACGCCAGCAATGATAATGAAGCTGAGGATGAGGACAACGGCACAAAGAGGCAGCCGAGACGAAGCAACCAATGATACTGCTAGCTGTAGCCGAACGAGGTCGAGCTGGCCCACCCAAGCGTTCTGGCTGGTAGCAGCGTTATGGGCCGTGTTGCTGGTGGGAGACGCGGGGGGTATTGATTTACCGGGTCGAGGTGGACGTAAAGGTGGGATACAGATTGGCCAGTTTAACAAAAACAACCAAAACCTTCTAACGGATATGCATAGGGCGAATACCGTTGACGGAGCTGGTGGCAACGGCGAGCTCAATCCAAATAGACCTAATGTCACATATGTGATGATTGTGCCGAGTACGCGTTTTGAAAGTGTGCGAAGAAAGTACCGTAGTACTATAAACGAAGCGCTCAACCAAATAAAGAATGGAAAAGTTCCCGGCAACCACCTCAATAAACATTACTCCCTACAGGTCGGTGTTTTTTTATATGTGTGCTACAGCCAATGAATAGGCCGTTAGTTGGGGCAATAAGCAAATTACATCTATTGTTTGTTAAAATTATTTTGTATTACCTACCATTTATGGCTGGTTATCCTAGGTTTAGTGCTACATCTAATGCGTTCCGATTTTTAAATGTCCTCGATTTTGAAAAATTAGTTAAGCTATCAATGTGAACTATCCTTACCCGTTGCTAAGTGCAAATATGGCGTTGATTAGATGTCCTAATTGATAATCTAGATGCTCACACAGTCTTTCTTCCTTAAAATCACAATACCCATGTTATAGCTATGAATGTATGTAAGCGGCTATGTTCAGTGAACCTTTGGTAAGCCATGGTGCCGAAAAATTTACCAGACTGCTTCATTTGTCCATTAGTTTCAGCTGGTGTACCTGAGTTTGGCGCCAACGCCTCGCGAGATCCTAGACACGCTCTGCACGGAGATACTCAACGCCTCCGTCCTCAGCGTGGGTTATTTTACCAACTCAGAGACGTTTGGTTCCAACGCCGCTTCGGTTGAATACGTTCACCAACTACTCGGGTACCTTGGCATTCCTGTCATCTCCTGGAACCCTGATAACATCGCTCTTGATGAGGTGCTACATACAAATAACAAAAAATGGAAGATAAACAACGACAATATCTATAGTTTTAATGTATATTTCTAATTGTTTAGTACGAATGTATAACAGATTGTTTAAAATAACGTCGTGTACTTGCACACGAATATACTGAAAACTGTGCAGCATAATCTTTTGCAGATTTGATTTCTATCTCGTATATATAATAGTAAACATTATTAAAATAAAAAATGAATTGAAGGTTTCTATTTATACCGAGTAATTTATTAGTATACTTTTAACGGATAACTTTATTAATCCGTTTTGCATGCACTAAAAAAGCGGCAGTGCAATGAGTCAAGTTAAGTAAGACGAAAGAAGGTGGAGAACCAGAAACAGTCTCTAGTTCAGTGAACCATCCAATTGGCTTTGAATTATTCGATTACAGCGGGTGACAGACGCTCACATTCTGGGGTTGTCGCCTTCCGTGGACCACCAAGTAAACTCGATCTTCGACTTCCTGGACCGCTATCAGTGGACCCAATTTGCCATCATAACGACTCAGCTGGCCGGCCATGAAAATTTTATTCGCGCCATACGCGAAAAGGTCTTCCACAAACAACACAAGTGAGTTTCTGTCTATATCATACAATCGGCTAGCATGTATTCTTTGAGTACACCTCAAACATATCTATTCGCCCTTCCTTCTCTTTTTTTAACGTATAATCTTTTGAGTCAATTCAACGTTAGACTGTAGGGAGTAGAACACCACTCTGACCCTTAATGCATTGATAATCGTTTTAAAGTTTACAAGCTGACCTGCCGCTGAATCTGGCACGCTTAAAAAGAGACGCTTTTTCTACCTCTCGCCGAAGCAAGTTATTTACGGCAACAAATAAAAAACGACTGCTTGATAAAAGTTCGCGTCACAATTGCTAACAAAAACAGGCCCATAGGGTAGTTCCAAAGGTACCGCACTCAATCGTATTATAACCTGAAGAATCAATTCCTGAGAAAAATACATAGAAATATATTCTTTTGCTGGTAGCAGTTAAAAAACATCCAACAAAGTAACAATAAACAAAGGCGCAGTCGATAAATTTGTTGTTCCATTGGCTTTAACTTGCTCAGCGCTCTGCTACCAGTAGGCTGAGAGTATTATCACTCAACAAATGTCTAGCAGTAACTGGAATTCAAGCGATATGACTCATAGACTCAAAATTGACCCGCTTACTTCGTACAAACGCGTATCTATTCGTGGTTCGTGGTAATGTCACTCAAGTGACACGAAGTAAATCTGCATCGAACTTGAACGTGGTGTCAAGTAATAGACCCATTTAAGTTGGTGCCATTCGGCCTTCCTTTCTCATTTATTCCTCTACTGATAGCGACAGGCTAATTTTCATTTTTTGGCCTAGTTCTCATTAGTCAATTATTATTTGCCGTATATCGGTGATACACTTCTTTTTGTTTTGTTTTGTTTAATTGAATGCTATAGCAATAAAAGAGGAGAGCGAAACAAGGTCCTCAATTCGTTGTTCTCTAAGGGAAGTAGCTTTCTCCACTATCTGCACTGCTTGCGCATAGAATAGCTATGCGGCCAGATATGAAGGTTAAAATGTAGCTATTAGGATATTCCATGAAGATTATTCTTTCTATAAGCACAAAACTGATAGAAGACATGAGACTGTGTCTTGCTGAAGCTGTGTGAAATTGGCTCTAATTTGCCAATCGTAGTCTATGGAAAGACGTTAAACCTGCTTCGTTTTGCACGCAAAAATGTACATCAATATCAGTGTATATAGCTCAGTTTCTCTATATTAACGTTCACAAATAGACAGTCAGCGGCATCAACTGACAGATACAAATACGCGTTCAGGATTAATGACTGGTTTATCTCTAGATAAACGTATTTGATTGGCAACTCGTTACTTACATTCCCAAAAGCCCTATATATATACTACCTTTATAGGGAGCTATATAAAGATATATATATGTGCTGTTTCAGCATCAATCTCGATCACGTAAGCAACGTTGAAAAGAAGCTACTAGAAACCTGTGCGATTGGATCTTGATTACAATGTACGACGTATGTAGGCATCAGCTCCGTGCTTCGTTCAGCCTCCACATCTATTTAAGGCAATAACCCTGGGCGATGGCTTTGCCCTTCAGGCATCGCTCGTTCTCCATTACACATTCTTTAGCCAGTGCTTTGCTAATGTCCAGCCTATGGCAACCAATGTGTATTTTTCAGTAAACCTACGATTTGTTATTCTTTCCTGGATCCAACAGCCTTCCTCAGAGACTGGTTTGAGACTCGAATGCTTCGAGCCTGGTGTTTTTTAAGCGGGTGACTCCCGTATATTAACTTAATTGCTTTTTCCATAAAACGGGTAGGTAATACCAAAATATAAGTCTTCTCCTTCTTGAGCTTCCTCCTATTAATCGATTGAACAAAAAGCCCCTTTTTCGCCCAATCGACGATGCTAGACCGAACGTCCAAGGCATAGACGCTAGTGGACGAACAATCGAAAGGCTGAATGGCATCAGGCGGAAGAGACCGTTAGAAAAGCTAAACTGAACGAAGCCAATCGGTGAAAATGGAATAGTCTTTAGAAGCGGGCAGCCCTAGTGGTCAAAGCTGGGTTGCCCTTCAGAGGGTTAACCCTTGATACCATCACAGAAGCTAATGGCAGTATAGACGATGCCAGCAACCGCTGCTAAGATCAGTGTGAAAACATCAGTAACAATAGCAAGAGGACGTCTAGACACCGACAGAGTTGTGCTGATTTCCTGGTCCTACGAGATAGAATAGACAGGGTGAACTAGATAGGAATAAGTCAACGGGAGAAGGCCACAAGAAGGAATGAAGCGCGGAGCGCAAAGCAAAAACTCGGTTTTCAATGACTCAATCGACGGCCTTTTTCCGCGACCATCGGATGACCGACTACGCGTGTGATTGCATCGTAAAATAATACTTAGCTACTACGAGACACGCCTATGCTGTAACATGTGCGTAATAAGTCAAAGCGAACAGATTAAATGACGGATTGACCATGGGGGCTGAGCCAACAAGAAATGGTGATGTATTAAAGGATACGCGGAAGATATTTTATGCGTGCATTGTTTGAAGATAGATAGATAGATAAAACGGCGAGAAACACACAGTGTCGTCTAATCTCATCTGATAAAATAGTATTTATATTAAAGCTCCTTATTCCGCTCCAGAAACGAGAACGCGCCCTTCGTACCTATCCACTTAATTTACGCGCAAAATCGCTCGAGTTTAATTAAGTAAACTGAAATGATCTATATTTTTTAATACTTGTTTAATTGCAGGTATAGCCTGATCGCTGCTCACACCCTTCCTCGAGGCGGCGATGCTGATAAATATTTTAATCTGCTACAGGAGCTGGCAGACGGTGAGGTACGAGTAATCGTTCTATTTTGCGGGACAGAGGATGCACGAGAGATCTTTCTAGCGTCAAGTAGACATGGAATCACAGGTGGGCACCAATACTCTTTGCATACAAGAACATCATGCTTTAAGCATTCTAGAACATAATCTCATACTTTTATGGAATGAAGTGAATTTAAGGCAGGCAAAAGCAATGTGTCGATAATGTCACTTGGGATTTTAATAAATAAAACTTCTTGTTTGGGTAATAGGGGAATATTCAGCGAAGTTGTCTCACTTCTTTGTTATTTGGCGTGCTAGAACATCAGTATGATTTTAAACGGATGCATGCATGCACGGTGATATACTAGGGTCGTGCTAAGTGCTTCCCCTAATATGCATTACTTATTACAGGAAAGAATTACGCATGGATTGTAACGCAGGCTGTGATTGGTTCCGCGGAGCGATCCCCTGCCGAATTCCCAACGGGACTCATAGGTATCATTGGACAATCAGTCCGCCTATGTTTATCTATTCCCCTGAAATATATATATCTGATCCCGAATTGTAGTTTGCTTTATCGTCCTCGCATATCGATGGAGCATTAGGGTCGAATGTAAAGTGTCGAAATCGACAGTAGCTGAAAGTAACGTCGTCCAGGTGTGTACTAGTGTTTTCTATCCCTTTAGAATAACAGAATGGACCTGAAGTATATTCGATCGCGTTGAAAGAGAGAAAAATGGAGATCTGCCTGCTCCGCTCGGACCAATGGCGCATTGGTGGTAATTCAGTGCAACAGGGAAAATAGAGATAGCCGTCATGAAATCTTTTATTCGACGTAACATTATGTAACGTTTGCGATCCGATCTTCGATAAACCCTTTTCCGGAGCGACGCTAGCAACAGCTTGATCGATGGCGGACGGCAGAAACTTTCCAGCAAATCAGTTGTCGCTGACGTGCCCAATGACAGACACAAGAAAGAAGGTTTCTTCATGACATTTTTATTCCCTTTGTTACGACGAGGATGAAAAATGGCCATAGAGTGGGTCGCAAACAGGACCATCACAAGAACTTCATTATGCCACTATCTGTATTTCGTAATGAAATAAGTTCCCGGTTGGACAGAAGCAGCAGTAGGCCCCAGATAACTTCAAAGATCTCTGCGAGAGACGTATAATATATCGTGTTAGCTCTAGATAACAGGGGATGTGCTTTCGAGAATCTCACCGCTTAAAGATTCTTCTTGAGGGTTAGAGCCTATCGACAGGAGTTCCGAATATACCTGATTCGCACCATAGTCGGCTTACGTGGAAGATATTAAATCGAGTTTTAATATTTCCTTAAAAAACACGTGTTTGATATTCAAAAATTTGTATGTATGCCCGAATTATCGTGCCGAGCTAGTGACTCACGAGCTGGCATAGTCGTCCAGAACCAAAAACAAAGGTCGCACTTATACTCCGCTTATGCTATCACCAATAATTAAATCGTTAGAGGACCTCTTAGGGTATCACAACTTGTATTAGTATTAAGGGTTGAACTACCTGTATTCACTGTTCTCAGTCGACTTCTCGTAACGGTTTCTTTTGAAGTATAGGTTCTATGACTTTTTTCATAAATAATTATTCTCACTGGAAGATAATTATTTTTTATTAATTACTTTTTTCCTATCGTTCTGCAGGGATGTACTACAATTTTACACTGCCGGTTCTGCTGGATGAAATGGAAAAGTCAATGTATATATTCGCGTCCGCGTTGGAGCGTTTAGTGAATCATACAACAGAAGAAAATCGTAATCAACTGTCAACGGGGCTCACGTGCAATGCTTCAGAGTACAGCTACTGGCGCAAAGGGGAGGAGTTCTACAAGTAAGTATTAAGCTGTAAAGCTTACACATGGATTAATGTTCGAATGAGCAATCACATCTTAATTCTCCCATGTAACACACCTCTTCCTAGTCGAAACAGCCATACGTTTTGTATATTTCTTTTTACATTAATTATAACAAGTGCTAAATTCTGAACTATCATTTGCCTGTTGATCGTACCGATCCGTAAGTCCGAATTAGCCATTTGCATTTTGTACCCACTTGTGATGTAACGGGGCAAAATGATAATACACAACAATACTGAATTTCACGGAAAGCCTTAATCTTTAAGGATCGGCTTTGTTAAGACCTAAAACTTCCTAGCAAACTGATAAGCCTACCTTGCTAAACCAAACCTCTCGCTATATATTGTACCTGATTTGACCCAACCTTAATCCGTTTCTTTCGCACGCGTCCCTTATAGCCATCCTCTGCTCGAATCAGGTTAGGTAGTGTTAACACATGGAGGCATGCTCTTCCGTCTATTTCTTATGTGAGTCAGTTCAGTACCTATTAGCTCTGCTACGCTGAGCTAGAGGAAAGGAATTAGAACGATCTGCGAACTTCGCCTGTACTTCGCAGTCACCTTTCGGTTTTCTGCTTAGTTCAGACGCTAGAGAACACATAAAGACAATACAAAGGCTTCTTGAACATATTGATAAAAGGAACTACCGCCATCGGCCGGTCCTTTTTTACTCCTCCTGCTCAGTATTTACACAAGAACAAGCTCAGCAGGGTAACATTGAGAAACTGTGACTAGAGAAGCGGTTACTAAATCGCTTGATAACTTGTAGTAATTTTTCACGCCCTAGATCTTTTACGGATCTTTACGCTGGAGGTAGCAAAAACCAGTTCTACCCTCAGTGAAACAGCTAGGTTCGGAGTGACCAGGCAATTGTGGGATCAGCAAATTTGAAGAAATAGCCTACGTCCAGTGACATAAGTTCTACAGGAAGACTGGGAAATATTGTGATATTGAGATGGCGGAGTGAATAGGATGGCAGTTTTAGAAAAGGGGGTTTTGGTCTTGTAGACGTTTTGTATTCCAGCGATACAATACACAAAGTTTGTATTGAATGTCAAATTCCTAGGGGGGTCTGGCATTCCCATCGTTGACCATTCTCGAGCGAGCACATTAAACCTTCTAGGAATTGTTGGATTTTGCCAATTTAATTTTGTTTTTCTTCTTTGTATAGAATTCTCCTATTCTCGACGAACGGCTGAGTGGCTGAAGAATCTCTAAGAATTTTTAGAAAGATATTTCCAAGTCCACTTTCTGCGTTTTGTTGCCCCACGAAATGGAAGATTAATGGATCAGGATGGACAGAGGCAAATAGCCTTCGTTTTGTAGGCTTGATGACCGATAGCGGGTATCGCTGAAATAAAACGATCAGTAGAAGGCTGTGCAGGTCGAGCCATGAACGCTGAGTTTTTTGTCTAGCAAAGAGAATTAGTATTCAGAATTGATATAATTGCTTGCGTGCTTCTATTAGTCAGTGCAACAGAGGCCAATCTGCCTGGCCTATGACCTAACAGACCACGAGAACATTTTACTAGCAAGCGGGCTAGCACAAATCGGTAACATTTGCTGTACAAAAATTCTACAAAACTTGCCAGTGTATGTTTGGCCATTATCAAAGGCACTTAAATATTCATTCTAAAAGGAACGCTTACAGCTAATAACAAAACCATTTTCACTTGCTTTTCCTCGTTTTTTGGCAGATACCTCAAGGAAACTGAATGGACAAGTAAAAAGTTTAATTCAGTGGCTTTTAACTTTGATGGAACACGGAAAAGGGTTGATCTCGACATTCTCAACCTTGATGCGAGAAATGTTTGGGAAAAAGTAAGTAATATATCTTTGAACTTTTACGAGAAAAATTCTTATGGAAGCTTATCTTAAGCGAGGAATTGCCAATAAATGATGATTCCTAAATGCTTCTTAGAAAACATAGCTGATGTCAATGAAAATATAAGCTAAATAATAAATTTTATAGTTGTCACATTTGAATGTTTCGTGTTATTGGTGGCTTTGTACACGATACCTTTCATCTGAAATAGATCGGTGATTGGGGAGAAAGTGGTGTAGACATAAAGGATATTATTTGGCCTGGGGAGGAGCGTAAACCCCCAAAAGGTGTACCGGAAAAGTTTAACCTCAAAGTGACCTTTATGGAAGAGAGGCCCTTCGTTATAGTTGGCTTGCCCGATCCCGAGACGGGCGAGTGCGAGTCCAGTCGAGCCGTAAAATGCCGTATTGCGCCTGAATCGGCCCTTATTGGGTAAGTACGATGAGTACAATATAGGATTTATCCGATGCAGTCACCTAGGCCAATTAAGTAACTTCGCATAGAGAAAAGAACTTATCTTTATTATGAAAAGTGTTACAGTCGTTTTGATAATTGCACATGAACATCTTACGTAAGCGCTTCATATTTAGCACAAAGACCTATTCAGCTTGGCTGGGTATCACCTCAATTTAATTAGAAAAAGCGCAATTATCGAATACTACTCCTACCTGCTTGTTAGCTATAGACAATTTTAAATACGGTACCCGACAGCCCCTGAGCTTCGATCTTTATACTTTATCAAATGTACAATGAGATCAAATCAAGCGTCCGAAACATATCAGTACCCAGAAAAACAGCTCGTTCGTCTCTGTTAGGTTATTCAACACTCTCCTGAGGTTTCTCTCCGCTTTGTTGTAGAATCAGGCCATATTTAAGCACCGAACTGAACATCTAAAAGGAAGGAAGCTAGCCCTACCTCACAGAATTAACGAATTTTTTTACTCGAAGGAGATCATGCCTTGGCAGTTTGACAATCTAGAAAAAATATAATTTATGAAGGCATTATTGTGCTAAAATAGCCCACATACGCCTAGTTTATTGACTAAGTAACATAAACTCAAATTGAGCGTTTTACATGTAAACTAAAGAAAAACAATTAGATAATCTGTTAGACGATTCCAAAACAAAGTTTGTCTTCGTTTGCTTATCTTGCAGGCTCAATGATACGATGGCACGCAGACACCCCAATTACTATAGGTGTTGCATGGGATTTTGTATCGATTTGCTGGAAAAGTTCGCTCAGGACCTTGGCTTTACATACGACCTGTCCAAGGTCGAGGACGGCATGTGGGGAGTCAAAGATAAGGTTGGTTGTATTCAACAGAAAACGATCTAATGACAAACATTTTAGTGAACGGACGCACGGATTCGGCTGTTCTTAAGAATTATAAGTAAATAAAAAATAATGTTAAGTATAAACTTTTTGTCCTCTGATCACAAGTCATGCTTACGAAATAAGCAAATTCGCGTAGAAATTCCAAAACACGCTCACACTTCTCGTAGCTATCGCATATATATCTGATTTAACTTGTTAGATATTGACATCAAGTAGCTCGATGCACCCTAGGCAAAGGGTTCTGCATCGCGTCAAAGTACAAGTGACTTCCTAATCTGTAACCATGTTACTACCAGAAATACAAATTTCCTCGAAAATTTCAATTTTATTTATTAATCGTCGAACAATCTTATTCGATAACGGTCCAATTCGGGTGCCTTTTTTTTAGCCGATTTTTTTTATATTAAAGAATTATGCAGATGTGTTTACATTTAAGTTCAAGTTCAAGCGTATTTAGAAATGTTTTGAGGACAAAATCGGTACAACATTGCCCAAGTCACAATAGCGTAGCTCTGGAGAAAAAGAATAATTTTTTAAGTGACCTAATTTTCAGCGCGTATTATTTGTACCAAAAAAACTTCTTGTAACTTATAGAAAAAAAAAAACAGGTATTTGAGATTCAATCGCATCCCGGTATACAACTGAATCGTGCTCGTTCGTAGCTTATCTTCCCTGAGCAGTTTTTATCCACGAGTATATATATGCATTGGCAGGTCACACAAAATACAAATCTATTTTCAAAAAGCATACTTATCAGCATGAACGTAAATTGAATTTTCATCACCGATGAATGATCCCTGGTTTATTGTACTACAAAATTGTTTCTAGCAATAAATTTGACCAATAACTTTAAAGCCAGCGCAAATAATCAGAGGCTTGAGTTTGTTCAATTCAGCGCCCGTTAAAAATTTTTTTATGTAACATCACTTCAAAAGAAACTTCCTGCCAGATGCATAACGGTATCTTTAGAAATTCCTCCGTTCTCGGCTGCCGTCGAAAAATGCATAGGAACGGAGACATTTTGTCAATAATTGCTCAATTCTACTTTACATTATACAACATAACAACATTCCGTTGGCATATTATCTTTGTGTACTTTCTATAGATAAACGAAGTGTTATTAGAATACACAGACAGATAATTAGAGATTGTACGAATTTTTTCAGCGAATCGTATACTGTATATTCTATTGTATCGATGATTGTCAAAGCTTTTGAGGAAAAAGTGTAACCATGAAGTAGCATTAATCTCCCGTAAAATGTTAAACGTATTGCTAATTGAGCTAAAAACCCGACGTTTTAAATAGTTTCGCTTAGCGAAATGAAAACTTTGGTTTGAAGTATGAATGTTCTGCCGCTAGAACGTCTAAGCAACAAAAAGCAAGGAGATACTTTGATGAGTGCATGTTCAGTCTACCCAGGCTCGTATCTACTTAAACGATTCTCGGAGCGATTGCCTGCTAATTGTTTCGAATCAGGCGAACAGATATGGGGGGTTGTCGGGGGTTAAGCGCTGGATTAGAAATATGAGCAGTCGCTGCAAAAAAAAGAATTCCATTAGTAATACAGCTAATGGGATAGTCGTTCGTTCAATATTCCACAGCTTAAACAGTAGTAAATAACATATTTGCGCTTGAGCGGTAAAGCGCGTACGAATTATCTCTCTCTATACACACATAGAAGAAGAACTTTGGTAGACGATGATAAACATTTAATTCTGCTAAATGTATTTAAGTTATTTCGGGAAATGTTTCTCTAACAGCAGACGACATGCATTTCGGATATAATTTCGTACTTATTCCGTAAATTGATTATGAAGAACTCACACATATTTGCTTAAAATTACCCTACGTTAGATATACGATGATGACTTATATTGAACCTACACATTGCGATCATTACGATTGTTCCGCTTAGAAGATAACCGTTCTCAGTAACATGCCAATCTTTTTCGGATGATAATTAATCAAATGTAACTTGAATCCAACCTCTAATAAAGTTCTCAACGAAGATCCACAATATTCCGTACAACATAGGGCTATTGTTTTAATCTGGACGTTTTTTATTAGTCGACAGGCAATGCTAACTAGTTTATTATGTAGTGGTATAAGGCATGTGCTAGAGATTTATTTTACGTGATTTTTTACGTTTGTTTTTGTCTATAGTGACTTCGCGAAAAAGTATATAATATCGAAAAAAAAAAACATTTATCTACCATGTCTACACGTAGATACATGTCATATCAAGCCAATATATACGCTATTTAATTCTGAACAGTGTTGCTAAGGGGAAGATGGGAAGAAGTGCTAGCAGTTACCAAACGCAACATGTATAGTGTAGTGTGTATGCATGTAGGAAAAATCGGTTATAATAACATAAATCTTTTTATTACCAGTTATAAACGGAAGTCCCAACAGATAGAACGTGCGGCCTTGCTTAGTTTCTTTGGCTATTAAAAGATGCATATGATGCACTGCTGAGGGGTCGGAACGGCGAAGCAGAGAAAACCGGAAGGGGATCGTCTGTGAAACGCTTTTCGTAAACCTTCCAGCGAATTAAAACTCAATTTTCTTACCAATCTAAAGCGAGAGGTGCGTAGAAAACCATGCAATAACAAGACAGCTATCGAACGGCCACGCCTCACGTTAAAGCGTTACGCGAGCTAACGGATGCATGTGCGCCCCGCATGATGGAAGAATCGAGCAACAGGGCATATATTACATACACATGGGGGAAGCCCATAATGAGGAAATTTTAGCCGCACCTAAAACTCCCCATTGTTTCACTATTTCCTTTGCTTCCACAGTGCAAAAGTATTTATTTTAAAGTTTACTATCCTAGCCTATATATATGTATATATAGGCTAGTGAACTGCCTCATATTAAACCAAACATATATGTGAGGGCTATACTCAAAGTGCGCACGTTTATCCTACTATTCATCATTATATCACTACGCGGACAGAAACTAGCTTCTACATATGCAGTCATTCTGCGCTTATATATATACATGCTTAAACGAGTAAGCTTTAGGTCCTATTCGGTTGGTCTGTATCCTGTTATGCTCGCTCGTTTAATTTTCGGTCCTCTTTCCGATTCTTCTGATGTTGTTGTAGCACGGCGTTGTATGGCATAGAATGCTTGATCCGTTACTGAGAGGCTTCTGCAGGGGCAAAGCCAAATTAGATATATCGATCTACCGAGAAACGGCGACCGATGACGTTGAAAAATGAAAAAAGAAGTCGCCGATTTTTCTATACATTTAAACACTCGTAGTTAAACCCGCAATAGTCGGCACCCAGCCGCAGCCGAAGATAACACGAAGACTGGGAATATATTTCGTTAGTGCGGTAACGTACCCAGCAGAAAGAAATAGTTTGACATTGCCACATTAAGTCACAAAAAAAGAGACAAGGCAGGCGAAAAAAGGCGCAAGCCGTAAGAACGTGAGGGAGCTTCGTCTGCTAGTATCTGTACATATCTGCTAACGATAGGATTGGTACCTTACAAGGCCATCCGTACTGAATCTGTGTGCTCAAAGATATGAGGCCTTTCACTCATTAGCCTCTTCTGCACCACCATTGTTACACGAATTAGTTTGCCGGAACTACGGAAGTTCCCTACGCAATCGCACGATAGGATGTGATCTGTAGCTAGTTACTGAATTTATTAGCTTCAGTAACCTTATTGTAATTGACATACTGCAATGATGTTGCGAATGCTCTATGTTTTAAGCATCTAATAATGCTATTTCCAATACTCTGTAGTATTAGGACCTACAAACTCACAGTATTTTAAGCTCTCCTTTGGTCAGCTAAACTACGTTTAGCACTAGAGATACCTGCATCGGTTTCTTTCAGCTGACTGATAGAGACACATATTAAGAGATAGTACCTAAGGGAAAAGGTCTTTGGGATTTTGGGTAATCTCATGAAATACGTAGCGTGCATCCGCGATATATTGCTCAATGCTGCTGACATATACCGCAAATGTATCGGCAGTCTCCCCTACCGGCTTAACGAAATACTTGCCCGCTATTCGAAATCTTTAGAAACATCGAAATACCGGTTGATGTAACTATCAACCGATAAAAACATGTCAGTATTTATAACTTCTAAGAGTTATGCTGATAATGGCTTAGTTAGGCTTGGGTAGCGAAGACCTTAGAATTAAGGCCAGCTTAGGTAAACATCTGAAATGCATTTAGACACACGAGCTTCATATCACGATTCATGTCGACGCTCACCTTCATTGCTAGGCTCATCCTGGTTATCCTGCATAGGATATTCTATATTACTTATTATTACTAAACATGCTACGCATCATTTACTAAACACACCGTATTAGCTACTGCTATAATGCCGCGTTGTATTGGGCTGAAAAATAACCTTCTTTAAAAGAACTAGATCAAATGAAAAAGGTGACACCTATATAGAGTTTAGACTACACTAACTGAACTAAATGAGAGCTGTCTTGTTTATTCCTTTGATGTTTTTTTATTCATCTAATATATATTAAGCGGACTAGGAAGGATATTTCAGTGTTAATACGAAACAAACACGTAGGTCCAGCAGTGATGCTGTTAAGGGTTCTGGGGTTATTAGATATGGGCCGCGGTAAAAGTGGCAAGAACTGGTATGTTTTTAACAGCTGATGCGGAAAGTTTTGTGTAGAACGACAACCTACTCTAACAACTCCAAAGGAGCATAGAAAGCCACGCATATTCGTTAAAGTGATATATAAAGCAACATTCGAAGCGCTTGTACTTCTAACTACTAAAAACTTTTGATTTAACGAGTACCTCGCGAGGGAAAGGTGGCGGAAAGAGAGAGTGATTTTTCTTAAAAAAATTTAAAAAGCATCTTCTCAATATAACTAAAATACAATACATTTTCACTAATAGTTCATCACAGAAAGCAGTTGTATTAAAACTGTATATACGTACTTTGTTTGTAGTAAAGGCCTAGAAAATATATTTCAAGTAACTACTTCCCCGACGTAGGACTCTTTCATGAGCATAATTCATTTTTTTTTAGGTCGATTTAGGCCAAAATCGTAACTGACAACCTCCACGAAGCACCGCAAATGAGACGAAGCATTATCATGTGTCTGATATTCGTTGTTGACAAAGAAATCAATCGATCTAATCAAAGAGTTGACATGTGTTTCGCTTTAATGGAATTTGCCAATTGCAGAACGGAAAATGGAACGGGCTGATCGCAGCTCTGCTAAATCGGCATACAGATATTGTGGTCACTTCTATCAAAATCAACTCGGATCGTCAAGAAGCTGTCGATTTTACTGTACCCTTTCTCGAGACTGGAATCGCCATTGTGGTCGCCAAACGAACCGGAATTATCTCGCCGAAAGCATTTTTAGGTAGTAACAAATTCTAACTAACAGAGATTACCCACCAACTCGATCGGCTGTGATGGCAAAGCTTTTTACTGTATGATGTGTGTCGTCGCTACTCGTTACATTAGACTCTCAATTAACATCAAACCTTTTTCATACCGGCCCACATAGTCCTGGAAACAATGACAGGCATCCCACGGTATATGTACATGTGAAAAGTTGGCATTTACATAAGCAACAATAGCTCCCATTTAGAACAACTAGGAACACCTCTTGGACGCACTTGCATATTAACACGCTTAGCTCGAAACATTTCTCTGCGTCTTTGTAGTTTATTTGAGTAGAAACGAGATGCTAAGAAAAGAACTTAGATCCAGCAACAATGTAAAGAAAATTGCAAGATGCCCATGCGCAATGTGTGTCAGACGTCTAAACAGATAGAGAACAGCTCTGCTGCGCTAACGGAGTTTCGCAAGGTAAAGGGGATTCGGTATTCTTGAAGGACACGAACTCGCAGGCTCACAAAGACTATCCTGTTCCTGTAATAGCGCTTGTACATAAAACCCTTTTGTATACGCCCTTTTGCATAGACTTAATCATGTTATAGTTATACGCTAATAGCACTTTCCATTGCAGCCCAAACAGCTAAAGAGATCTCTATAAACTTATCTGTGATTATTAATACGAATGGTCAATAGTGTGACGTAAATCTACATCCGTTCCATTCAAAGCGACTTGAATGAAGTTACACTTCACAGAGGTATAATAACTTATCTATAGCTGTACTGTCCCAAACAGATCAAACGACAGTAATTCTCTATTCCGGTTTTATCGATGTGAGAATCCAAAGAAACTGAATCTCTTCTCGCGCCCGTTTGCTCTTGCATTTCCAAAGGATATAACACAATAGTAGCTCCAGGCCTCGAGAGTGACCAGCGCCAAAAACGCAATTCTCGTTATGTGAAGCACACGCATGGCTTAAATTTGTAGCCCAAACGGAACGTGCCTCGTGCTATTCGTTCTTGCGGGTTCTCTGATTGCCAGAAGATTCGTGTGTTGAACTTGTAACTAGCCCTATAGAAGTCTATTGTAGACGATATCGTTCTTGTTAGTAGAGTTTCTGTATGAAAAACGAAAAAATATGTTATTACACTAAATTCATTCTCGTTGCCGAAAAACTTGAGATAATCTTGTCTCTTTTTTTGCTGTTTATGCGACATAAACGTGTGGCAGCGCTGTGCGGTATCCAACACAACGCACTTGAAACAGTGGTTGGGGAAAAATCTCTTTTTTTGTTATTTTGGCGGCCCCGCATGAGGCCGCCAGCATCAAAACGAAGCTTTACTTAATGCCGTAACACATGGCGACCAAGTGAATTCGTATAACGTGCAGACCCTTTTTCATAACTCCGGTCTCGAGGAACGAGGTATTGTTGAAAGATTGAATCTTTGTTTCGAGTTTTACTAATAGACATTGTATCAGATAGCTAGCCCCCAGCCGTCACGAGACAAACCGTCTGTCTATGCCTGAATTCGAACGGAGACAACTATGTGTCCTTAAGATTGGTGGGCAAATACGTTATCCGCTAAAGTATCACGGGGACTAAATGAATCTACAGTGACGATTTGTAAGCTTGCCGCATCGCTTCAGTCCTGTGCCGAGAAACAACACTTAATGCACCCCTCGTTTTGCTCGTCTGTTGACAGCACAACATAATTCTGAATATTAATAGTCCATACGAGCAGCGTCCACATAAACGTCTCACAATTCATATATATATGTACATATTAATACTATAAGCGAATAATAACGCGTCATTCGGGACACACGGGTTTCAGAACCGTTTGACACAGTATCCTGGCTACTCATTCTTTTGGTGGGCATCCAGGTAGCGGCCTTTTCCATCTTCATTTTCGAATTCTTATCGCCCGATGGCTACGACATGAAGATCGCGCCTCCCAGAAGTAAGTGGAAACTAATTATAATTAATTAATTATCATCTTCTAGTCAAAAGTCAAAAATGTCCCTTTTGAGTTTATAACTGCTTATCTAATATATTTAGGAAATTTATCGGACATTAGGGAAACTAAAGGATATTCAATTAACAAACTTGATTCGCAGATTAGGAACGTCCTACAACCTGGATTTGCTTATGTCCTCTGGGTTTCGCAGCAGGGATTTTGTGGCCTTTTCTCGGTTTGCAGCTATATCACTTAAACACTACCCCTTTGGGTACCATTTAGGGCTTTCGGTGTATCGCAATAAAAGTTTCCTATTTTCTCGATTAGCAATCGTCACACATTTGAAACCTAGAGAAAGGCGCTCTGATATCGCTTACTCGGAAGTTTTCGAGCATCGAAAATAAAGTTCATTATGTTAAGTATCGAGAGAAGGCAAAATTTAGGCCTTGAATTTAACACTGATTTATCATATATCGTATGCTCGTTTAGCAGGCATAAAACTTTCAAACTTATGCGATAAGGACTTGCAGAGAAGAGATTCCACAACATAGAATGCAGGCGCTCAGCGTACTCCTGATGGTGCTTCATAATACAGTAACATTAATCGCAATGGCTGTTAATATTGTTATTATGATTCTTGTCGTCGTTGTTATGGACATGGCTGTTGCAGATTATAAATTTTCGCTATTCCGTACCTACTGGTTGGTGTGGGCGGTACTATTCGGAGCGGCTGTGAACGTGGATTGCCCTCGAGGTTACACAGCTCGCTTCATGAGTAACGTCTGGGCGATGTTTGCCGTAGTCTTTCTTGCCATCTATACAGCCAACCTCGCTGCGTTTATGATCACTCGCGAAGAGTACTATGACCTCAGTGGAATTGAGGACTCTCGTGTAAGTTGTTCCATATTAATTTGTATGCTCGTGAGAACTTTTACTTAATTCATTTCGAATATTGCTTTTATTTTTCTGTTAGTAGTAATGGTTAACCGTATGGTTGATGAAAACCAAAGCACTTCTTGCGATACTTCGTTCCTTAGTTTGCGCAAAACCCACGATCAGCCAATATGGCTCGAGTAAGCCTTATGCATACGCACCTGCGTACGTAAACTAAATTTGAGCTTAGCTGTTACCTAGTATTTGTGCTTGTTTAACTTAAATTTTTAGTCAGCATAGGGGTAAGAGATATCAGGCACATCACACTTGGGCTTTATAATACGATACATAGATGGCCCATGACATTTCACATATAGGCGCATAGGTGAACGCTAGCTTCGTGAGGTTTTAGCATGTGTTTGGTAGACAAAATCTGTGCCGACGTACGCTAAGCCACAACGAGCGTCTGCTGCAGCCAAATGCCCCGTCGTGCTTTGCGCGAGGGGTACTATCCATTTTGTTATGCCTGCGAGGCCTGAGGAAAGTCAGTTACTATGGATATGCAGCGGCCGAGACGCGGACTATCAGGTCAAGCCATAGATAGTAACTGTGAGGAAGCTATCCCAGGAGCGTCGCTTTACCAAGAGGAACGTAGAAGCTAGAGATTCCTGTGGAAAGACGATCTTTGACTCGATACCGTAGCCATATGAGCCCTGTTTCACAGTGAGCGAGCGCGTACAATGAAACAATATAATTCTGACGCACGGCTGAACGGCTTACCAAAAACGGCTTACCAGGCACACGGATGCCAGGCAAGATAAATATGTCCAGGCAAATTAATGTCGCCAAATCAGTGTATGAGAATAATGTATTAACCGCGCGAATAGTATGAGGCGTTTTCAACTAATACCAGTTTATTCTTTTACAGTTAAGGTATCCTCATCTGATGGAACCACCATTCCGCTTTGGAACAATTCCCTATGGAAACACAGAGCAAGTTCTCCAGCGAAATAAGCCAACAATGTATGAATACATGAGACCCTACAATAGATCCAACGTTAATGAAGGAATTAAGGCCGTCAAAAAAGGGTAAATTAATAAGAACCTTGTGACAAGCCCCTTTGAGCTTGCTAACTCCTAAAATTAACTACCGAACCTTCTTTTGCGAAGAATTGATAACCAATATATTCGTAGTTCGGGATATCACTGGGTAAATATCGTTAGCTGATGCTGTAAACGGAAATATTTATTTCAAACCGCAAATTAGCCCATTGCGCTTATCTCAAAAAAATGGGTGCAGGAGCTTTACCGTGAACGCGCAAGGTGATTTCTTAAATCATTACGGCTAAATAACATTTTCTTGATTTGTTGTACCGTTTAAAGTGGGATGGAAAACTTTAAGAGTCCCTGTGCCGATTACCTATAGAGATCACACAGAGACGGGTCTTCTGTTGTAAATAGAATGTTCTTCTCCACCGTAGCAGGCAACTAAATAACGCTTTTGCACGTACGCTATGTTTTATCTCATTGATTCAACAGGACATTGGATGCGTTTATTTACGACGCGACGGTTCTTGACTATTTCGTTGGTCAAGATGACGAATGTCGATTGCTCACGGTAGGCTCGTGGTATGCCATGACAGGCTATGGCTTCGCTTTACCTAAAAAATCCAAATATTTACAGGTATGTCGCTACCATATATTTGCAATTCTTTTTCAACATTAAGCTTATCGAGTCTATGGTAATGAGCTGGTGTTTTGGATAACTGTGAAAACTAATTCTTTTCATTGGTGCTCAATAGATGTTTAATCGCCAAATGATTGAATATCGAGAACACGGTGACCTCGAGAGATTGCAACGATTTTGGTTACAAGGTGCCTGTAAACCGGACAAACGAAAAAGGTCTGTATTACGCTTACGGATACATCATGATGCCTTTAACCTTGTCAGAAATGGTCAAGTACATTATAATGGCGGGCTAGCAGAATCGGAAAAGTGTAAATAAATACTATAGATACAAACGAGGCGTGCTAAAACGAGCACAATGCAACGAAGCGATCGAAACGCAAGGTAAAAGCTAAAAGGTAGCCTATTATTAAATTAGTGCTTCGAGACTATTTCTAAATAAGTGGGCTTGTTTGTCGTCTTAAATGATAAAGGAAACGAATAAATAAAAAAAACCTGTGTGTATTATCTCTTTCATATTAGCCTAAGCTTACGAGATATTACCTATTACTAGTAAATAGCGGTTATCCTTTATGCTAAGTAGAAATGCAGGCAATCCGCTCGATATCAACCAATTTATGAGCGCCTTTTTGCTACTCGGCTGCGGGGTCCTCCTCACTGTGGTGCTGCTCATCCTCGAACATGTCTACTTCAGATACTGCCGAAAACAGTTAGCCAAGGCCAATTTTGGCAGTTGTTTCTCCCTCATCAGTCTGGTGAGTTCTAGGTCCACCCTGGCCTGATTCCATTAATGCATGATTGCAGGCAGTATGGTAAACGGGTGCTATTGCAGTACGCTTTTGGCTATGTACTGGTCAATACGACCCGTTAGTGTTAAGGCAGAGAAATCTCTAATCGACGTTTAAATTGGCAATACATTTATGCTGCCGCATAAATGCCCCCTGGAAGCTTGCTTCTAGCTGGGAACTGAACTTGCGTTTTATACCCACATTAGAACGTAGTATATTATTACTGCATGCGTCGAGCCGGAAAGCGGAACCTCATGGGGCAAATCAAAACATTGGCTTCCTTTTTTAAGCTCAGCTTCGTTCGCGACCTTATTATAATGTCACGCGTATGGCGGACAGGCTGTAACGTATTCACTCGATTCTCGAAAACGAGCAAAAAGAAAAACCCTTGAGAAAACAAACATCGGTAGGAGAAAGCAGAAGCAAAGAGGCAACCTTGCTTAGAGGACAAGACGTCAGCCTGCTTCTGTGAATGGTAATCGAATTCTTGGAGCCAAAGGTGAATTAAACTCAGCACCTCTTAAAGACCGAAGTTGAAAATTGAATTCGCACTTAACCAGGATCTATATCTAGCGTTAGTATTGGATAATAATGATAACAATCATTTTTTAAACTGCTATTTTTTGCAGAGTATGGGCAAGTCTCTCAGTTTCCGGGATGCTGTGTACAGCGCCCAGGGAATGCTGCTCAGACGCGCTACGGAGAACCGCTTTTTGCAAGCCGCAGGTAATGTGGCAACTTAGATGATAGTAAACCAATACACCGGCAGACGACCAGACGAGGGTTGCCAAATAAAAATTCGGAAAAATTGCTTTATTTTGCTAGATTGCTTGTTATTGCTAGATTTATTCAGTGAAGTACTTGGCCCTAGGGATCCTCATAAGAACTTATCCCGTCTTCCCCTTTGGCTGATTCCCTATCATCAACTACATAAATAACGTTTAAGAAATTCCTGTATTTCGAGTTCATGTCGACCAAAAATTCTTGGCACATAATCAAATACTTTGAATTATCTCATAAGGAATCATGTTAGCGTTCATTTGAATTATTTTGTGATTATAATTGTTCCATCTAGCCGAAACGCTCCTATAAAGTGTTGACATTTTAAATAAAAGCAATATCATAGATATTTTCTAATTTATTTTGTAAAATAGTCTTAAATGAGTTCTCGCAAAAACGACAAAATTTCCTTTTTTTTTTTTTCAAAATGAGACTCATCTGCTGGATAATTCTAAGCGACCGAGCTATTATTGATGATGACTGCCAATGTAGCGCACCCAACCTGACTTCTAATGAATTCATCTAATACTATTTTTATTGACAGCACTCAAAAGAAACTTCACTTGTATGTAAAGTTGCCGGTACATAGTTGTAAGCGGCCTTTCTTCAAGGGCTTCCAACAGTACGTCTAAACCAAACTGTAAGATGTCGAGAAACTGACACCTCAAGCCTGTTTGACTCCTACCGTCAGAACAATTAATGAAGATTCCGCTGTTCCAATTTCTCAGAGCTGCAACGTTTTCATGACAGATCGGGCATATCCCGTGAGAGGATTCGCGAGACGAGTTAGTTATCGCTCGAGATAGTTTGGAATTTGCCCAGTTACCGTACATATAAGCCTTTTTTTAGAGTACCTAGGTAACTGGAACTTGCACGGAACATATATCTTAACCCCTGTGATCAATATTGCGAATTTCAACCGAAACACGGTCGTCAACGAACTCATACAGACATTATTTTTTGTGAAAAAAAAATACTAAATATATAGTAAATGCTAGATCTGACTATGGGTAGACAAACCGTATCTCTTCAACACGAGCTCGAGCTTTATTTAACTCAGATTCTGTTTTACAAGCCTGTGTTTTAGTGGTTAATGTACGTTTTTGCTATACTCTCCCGCCCTCCCCCCACCGCAGAGCACGAACGATTGCAAGCTGACGTCGCGCGTTTGGCACGCGAACTAGATGTATTACGTCAAAAAATCAAGACGTTAGAAAGTGATCTAACGACGACAAAAGCAGGTAGCAATGGAGGGAGTCTGGATGAGCTGCGCGGAACTGGGATCGACACCACGGGATCGATACCCGGCTCACAACGGGTCGCAAGACCCCAAGCACCAAAACGGACACCATTCGGTGGACCGCTGGCTATTTCGGGCAGTCATCCAAACGTGGCGGACAAAATTGTCGGACTACGTCAAGCGTCGATCCATAGCAACACTTCAGTAGGAGCCGAGTCACCTACCAGAAGGTAAAAAAAAACAAACGTTTCATGGCAGGGGCTTTAATACTTTCTCGCGGACGGGTGGGACTACTGATTCCTTAAGGTAGTCTGACACCATTTCATAGATGAGCATTCTCGTAAAAAGCGCTGCTAAAACATCTATGAGCTTAGCAATCCTACTTCTATTGCTGAAATATGGTTAGCTGTTTGACTGCAAAAAGATATGCAATTTACCTGGTTTGTCTTGACGCGGCACTCAGACCGACTCAATATGCTTTCAAAGTACTACAATAGCACTTGCGCTTTATTGGTGTTTTGAGAAAAAACGTTGCTCGTACCGATAAAGCAGTAACAGTCGTTGCTTTCTACATGTATATATCAATTGCAAAAAAAGAGTGCCCGATCAACGGGGAAGATTCTCCAGCGAGTTTAAGTGGAAAATCTACAAAGACTTATAGGGTGTACTTTCTGAAAATTGCCGCCGAAGCTGGTTTTCGGTGGTCTAGAGATTCCGATAGCTCGAACTTAGATTTCTTGATTGCTAATTTAAATCGAAATGTCTCGTGGCCGGAGTTTGTGAAAGATTGGCAAACCTTGAGGCCTGTCTTGGACTGCAATAATTGTTAACGCACTCCTAGACGTCGGTCGCATAGATCACACTGAGGACATGCAATTCTAATCTAGGCAGACTCTAGGCTTGTTGTTACACAAACAGTGTATATTACTCGACCCAGTTAACCAGACGTTCATATAAAGTTCGCAAATTAAGAGATGTTTTAATTGAGACCTGCACAGGATATTTACAGGAACAGGTTTAAGGGCTATGTTAAAAGTGTGTTTTGCACCAGTTCCGAAAGGATGCAGATATCCCACTTCTAGGTCCTATTCGATTTTTGCGCACGCCTCCCCTGGAAAATCCAGCTGACGAAAACGAGTCGATGACCTACGTTATCTGATGCAGTCCATATCAATCAAGATGGCCGCATAGTAATTTCATACATAGATTTTTTTCTAAGATGTATAATAATAAAATAAAACACGACTAGTAAGTATAGCTATAAAGAAGTGTACCATGTGTGGCCTATAATTTGTAAAATTAAATTTGCTGAGGTTAAGTACTATAAGAAGAGTCATGCACACCCAGAAAATTTGTCCCCTGCTTCTCGTACTCCAAAGTAATTCTTTGAACATTTTTAGATAACCAATGGTAAGCATGCTGACTACAGAGGGTTTTATCTTTCAGCTGTAGATTAAGAGCTGAGAAAGCAGAAATCTTCAGTTTTTCTATCAGTATCAATACTTGAATTGTCTTTGAGCGAAGGAATATTGCGCAGAAAAATTTTCCACTGTAGGTCTTTTTGACCGACCTGCGCGGCAGCACTTTTCTGTCCGTTATGAAAAACACCCTTCATAACTATCCCGCTCCTAGCGTTTTCCTTAAGCGGATTAATTTATAATTTGCAGACGGTTCCGATCATATACTAACAAGTGCACCTGTATAGTTAGTAATAATGTAACAGTAGCTTGGTATAAACCTTCTATAATTCACATCATGCGACCTTCAAATTGTAGTGGGAAAATTCGAAATATTTTTTGCTACGGTCACAATTTTCCTTACACAGAGGTTCATTTCATTAATCCTATTTTTAATGGGAGTTATTGAGTCTACTATGTCCAAATGGTTTTCACGGTCCGACAAACAGGGGTGATCCCATAGTATACCGCGTTGTCAAGTGCTAACGAGTGTTTGCAAGTTCGATAAATAGTTGTCCAATGATAAATAGTCGACAAACAATGTCCTGCTGATCAGGACTTTACGCCTGCGTTGTAAGTAAACGTGCGTTGTTTAGAAAATCGATAGTGAATGCAAAAACAAATATTAAATCGGCCTGTTCACTCTTCAAAATGTATCCACAGTTTGGCACGATTTACCGGCAGCCACGAAGATCTTCTCCGCCATCGGGATCTCACCCGAACCAAGGCAAGTTATTACTATCAGCAACAATTGGTTACAGTTATCAGCTAATGTTTGAAATGAAAAACTGATCTGGATAAATGATCTTAAGTATTTTACATATTCTGGCGAACTAATCTTCATTCATGTTTCAGATTCATAGTAATGAGCCTCTGGTAATTAGTCAAGCAAGCATCCTACCGGCTGTTCCTCCACATAGTGTCCTTTTTCAGCAGCAACAGGCTATGGTTAAGGCGCACATCATGGAAAAGGAGACCGTATTATGATGACCGCCTCTCCTTCGACAGGTCGCTGAATGTCGGTGACCGCCAAACATGTGGCAAACATTTTGCACTATTCTGTTTGACACTATTGCAATTATGTTGAGGCTGGCAATTTTTGTTTAGTTCCGTAGGGAAAGTAAGCAAAAGGCAGTAGCGACCTGTACCGTTGATGGTACCGCCGCCTGGTCTCGTCACAGTTATTCACAGAATCGGAAGAAATAGATTCGAAATAGAGATTTATCTCGCGTCCAGTTATTGCCAGGGCGTGCTTGCTTTTGCTCAAGCGACATAATAATGATATTGTTATCGCTCTTCACAGTCATTACACCGTGGATGAAGCTATCATCTCACTGACGACCTTGTGCAGGTGGCTCCGTATGCTCTAAACTGTATCATTCTGCGTAGTAAAACGCCATAGAGCCAATATGCTGTGGGGATTTCCGGGTTGGTGCAGACGCCATGACGAAGTGGCCGACATAATACAACTAAAACGTGACAATAACAATTTTCGCTTGTTACTGTGAGGTTACTACTGGTACTAGTGCAGCAACGTGGCGCCACCTGTGGCAGGTGGCGCCACGTTGCACTCAACCACCGCTACTGGTACCGTTAGCGACCGGTGATAATAAGAGTAACAATAATGTTAATTAGCAGCACTGCAAATAATATCTATTGTGTAATAATATAATACGTTTACTAAGGAGAGGCGAGTAATAATAATAATAATATAAAATAAGGTAATCGAGACGCTTGCGATTAGCAGGGCAACATATACGAGGCACCGATGCAACTCTCTTCATCCTGAATTGATTTTTGACCCGATTAATTAATGAAGGATCATAGGGATAATAATAACAATGATATTGATTGATGATGATTACAATAATTGAAGTAACATAAACATAACCATGTTAAATAAATAATATAAAAAATATTAATCGCACCGTTAGTACACTCCTTTAGTTCAACAACAATTCCAAGGGCATCAATAGTCCGCAGGGTCACGGTAACGATGTAAAGCAAACACAGTTCGTTTCCTGTACAGCCTTCTCATTCGCCCATAGCCAATAAACTTCCAGCTGATTTTTTTCCGATTCAAATCAAGCAACAGCTCGTACCCATGTCGTTACCATTAACCGTCTTTATTATTGAACACTAGGTTCCCTTAGGAAACAGCAGTAAATTAATTAAAAACTCACAAGGAAAACACCGTTCCCTCAGATAACGCAAATACGAATTTCCGTTTTTGGGTCATTCATTTTTACTCATAATTATCAAAAAGCCTTACATTTATAGATAAAGGTGCAAAAAATATGGGAGCGCTTCGTCATCGTTGATGAAACCCTCTAACGAATATTTCCAAAGCGCTTGCATCCCACAGAATTCAACACAACTAGACTACCGGCTACGAGGGTCATAGGAACCTAGCAGGACCAAGGAAGGTTGGGTAAATTTACTGTATATTGACATCTATATTCAGGACTATTAGTGTAATCTGAACATATAGACAAGATATCTACACCTCATGTACTACCCTCTTGAATAACACCATAGCAATAGAGCGGCAATACAGATAACACGAACCTAAGAACATACTATGTAGGCAAAACAACTGTCAAATCAAAGAAACTCTTGAAAACAGCAATGAAAGAAGGTACAGGCGGCATTTTAGATCAAGGTGTCATCTATAGAGAAGAATAGCCGGCGAGCGATGTGTCGCTAACAATTGAACAAATCAGCTAAGGTGCAAACCGAGCCTGTGGGAGCCTGCCTGTATTATAGGTCTGGGCTTGTAAATGTGCAATATAACGTTTCATAGATAAGTATGCAAAATTAGAAAAAGAAAACGCGTACAATCAAATAATAAACATCAAGTATAGCACATCATTTATTTTATAAAACAATGCAAGCGCAAGGAAAATGTTTGAAAATATTAATCTTGTAAACGAAAACAGAATGCCCCCTTCCTTCATTAAATCGTTCTCAGCATTGCTGTCCTATATACTTACGACGTCGATGTTACTCCATATATTACATGCACACACGCACACATATATATACAAATACTGATCAGTAGCTTAGCGTATACTTGTCTATGTGCGGTCGCCTGCGTAAAATGAAAATAATTGATAGTCGGATTACTTTAAAAAAATGTGATCACAAAGATGAGCACCATTAAACTGTATGTAGTTTCAACGTCACCGGGAGGCTTATAAACTTGATCTGAGAATAAAAGGGCTTTTTTTTCTTACTATTAATTTACTGTCTGATGTGGACGACATGGAGAGCAGTAGGCATACGTGAGCGGGACAGGTGTAAACACAACGAAAATGGTGGAAAAGGAAACAAATTATAGGGAGAGGCTATTTTAATTCATATTCAGATAGAAGAAGAAATGATATGCGCTGATAAGAATTCAGGATAAGAAAAAAAAGGATTATTGAGTCTGATAGAAAAAGGGGTCTTGTGTATTGTTTAGCTATAGGGATACTGACCGTTGGCATTATATAATCACTGTTTTAGTGCAAAAAAGTCATAGTTTGACGCAAATACCACGAACGAAGGTTTCAAATAAATAAGACAAAATAGACGTAAAATGGAATAGCTATGGGAGTTCAATATTATTCTGGTTTAATGATTAGTAGAAAGTAGTACACACACAAAGAATCCAAGAATTTTAAGCGTGATTTAAGCAATAGGCTCGGCATGCAGCAATTGAGATACCGTTATGTTACCCCGGTAGGTAAAATCTAATACATTATCACTCGTTAGATTACAGAAGTGTATTAACCCTGTCTCTGAATATTCTGATTTTTCCGAATATTTACTTAACTCTCTTAAGTTACTGGCCTTGATTAGAACTGTGTAAAGCAGTTGACATAGTCGCAGACATGTAGCAATAGTCTTGCTTGATAATAACGCCCGGTAGCTCCCTATTTCCACAACCCATCATCAATTTTGATGCTCTGTCCCGAGGGGATAAAATTGACCCGACCCATTTAGATATCTACAGACGCCGAAATAGCACGTGTGACTAACAGTGGCCAAAATCAACGACCTGTGCTATACTGTCACCAACGCTAGCACGATCCTGCTAATAATTTAACATTTGTAGACTATTACTTCCTACCCTCTTTCAATAACAAACGCAAAAACCGTAAATATCGTACACGACGAGACTGTGGGTTTTCTCGAACAAGCAACCACCAAAAGATAAGCCAGTACTAACACGCCGCGGCATTAGAATATAGCCAGAAAAGACGCGATGAAACTGGAGAGATATCGTCCAATTCAATGTTTGATCACTAATCGCAGCCCAATAAGAAACCCCATTATGGCGCCAAGCCCATAATGAGCATGCATCCACCATAGCAATGACCACTAACTGAACAAAAACCAAGTAAAGATAGCAAAAATCAACACAAGCCAGATGGTATCCTCAACTTCCACGTTGCACGCTGGCAAAAAATGCGTATAACGCAAGTAATACATGTTACATCGGCTACAAATAATCTATTGATCGTCCACCTTAACAAACAACCTAATAAGAGAACTTATATAGGTAGACAAACAAGCCGGGAAAGAAGTTTTAGGTGACATTCTAGCGTTATACGGGATTGTTTCAGCAACGTTACAAAAGGATGATGGGCAACGAGAATTCTTAAACCAACAAAAGGTTCAGTGCCATTGTAAATGATTACAATAAAAAAGATCGTACTTTGCAGGATGTAGGATTATGATCATATACGATGAGGTTTCTAAAAGTCAATTCGACTAGGCTAGAATATGAGTCCCCGTATGTCCGTTTCTGATGAGGCCAACATTGTTGATTAAGGCGCGGATAACTGAAAAAAAGGTATAAGGGAATCATAGAAAAAAATTCGTCTGATTTAGAGAAGAGCGCAGATGCCAGAATACATAGAATAATCTTTCATACGTACGATATGAGAGAATCTTGCGTAAATCCAGAGTTACTTAGCACCGCAACCAATTGATTCACTGTGTAATCTTTTCTAGTAACTTATTGGCCGGACGGTTTCAGTAAAATGAGGACTATGACAATTCTATGTAGGAAAGCCCTTATCCACTAGGTTTTCGATAGCTGCATTGAAAGCTATTTTGAAATGTAATGGTTGTTATCGATAAGGCGTTGATGGTTTTTACCCCGTAAACCATCAACAGTTATCGTATATACATGTATGCAATTCCAATGGCGGTAACTGTAACAATAATTATATTCATTAAATCTATAGAAATAGTCTAGCAGAATCAGTAGTATCACACTATCCACACCCCCTGATGTAGTTGGTGCGTAGAATAGCACATATCTATACGTTGCTATCGTTTCTTTACGTCAACGAAATATATTGAAGTACACCGTCCGGCCGGCCGGCCGGCCGGCCTTCGAGTCATGTATAAATGACAAAGCCTAATCTAGATAATGCAGATAAGAGAACAAGCCCTTATTGAATAAATGTCATCATACGTATATATAATGGGTATAAAAGTCCTCTAATGACTGTAAACAGAAGTCGAAAACCTATAATATGAACATGCGATAACGTGAATTAGGTTTAATGCAAGTTACGTGAAAATTGCAGCCTGTAAGTATATATAAAGAAAAAATATATATATACATATGACGAAAGACCGGTAATAAACCCAACGTTGTTACTAAACGATAGGGTCGTTTAGATTGTGTGCTAATAGTTCATTATTATTGTGGGCTTACACGGTTTTTATGTTTTTACTTCGAATGCGGACGATTTATTGAATACATATGTTGCACTGGTTCAATAAAGCCCAACCATATAAATTTATAAAGCGGCTTCATTTTATATCCGCTACGCGTGTTTATTCCAGAACAGTGCGAAGCGTACAATACTACCCTGTCTGATTTATATTTGTTGCATACCCATTTGTCACATATAGAAATACCTGATATTAGGATTAAGATATCAAGGTTAGATGAAATAAATTTCAAAACCTTAATGGGCACTATTTAGATATGTGTCTTGTTTCGTGATACACTTAGACACTAACTTTACCTCTTAAACAACTTCGTTCCTAACGGCCGAGTATTTTAAATTGAACCTACGTATGACGGTCTTAGGTCTTTGTTGTAGAAAGCATGTATGATCAGGAAATATTATTAGATAGGGGATTTTCAGTATCATCAGGAGAATTAGCGTGCTTGATAAAGATGGAACATGAAACTAACTGCAGCATTATGTATGCTGGAGAAACATCGATACACTATGAACAGAGCAGCGTTGTGGAAAATAGACATTAACTATCTGGACAAATACTATTGACCAGGGCCGACTGTTGTGTAGCAGCAGATCGTAAGCGCAGGTCAATCTTTAGGCTTATATATACAAGCGAATAGTAGATCGTATGATGTTATCCGACACGGTCCTTTAATCCTTGAGCTTAAACGGGCCTCTTTTTTTAATTAAAAGTTGTTTGATTATTGGAGGCATTGGTCGTAAGTAGTACGTGCCGGGAGGCTTTTCACACGTGCCCCAAGCCACCTGCTAGCGAGTGCCGCCACTGCTCTAATATTGTTTCGATACTATTCATTGTAAATGTATCCTTTCTACCCATAACATCAATGCGCCGCTAGCCCTATTATCAAGCTCAATTATGTAAAATAGTTAAGCAGCCAGCGGCGAAACCGCAAGGGGTCTATATATGCATTTGACTATTCTAAAGTGGCGAGTATGACACTGCCTTTCTGGCTTCGATAGTTATTCGGGTTTACGCTAACAGCTGACCGAAGTCGCTGATTATCCTTCATTTGCCGAAAAAGATAAAGGCCGCCAGTCAGGACCCTATCGAGAATACGTCTCATGCAAATTGAAACTGATGACCCAAGATATTCGTAACGGTCACGAAGTTCGCGTATTGATTGATGCGCTGCTGTGTCCAGGCTGCCCCCTACTTTGAAAAATATTCAGGAAACGTTCCGGTTGATGAAGACTGTGTGCTAATAAAAAAAATATAAATTCATCACGGTGAAATTAAATATATCAGTTTCTATCGTTAATGATGAAATAATCCACGTGATTTTTCTTTTCTTGTTGGATAACACTGCTGTCATTTCCTGTTGAGTAATGCGACATCTATGAAGGCACGTGATACATGCTTATATAAATTGGGAGTCGTAAAGGAAATTCCTCATTTGCAACTACTATCTTTACAAATGTGACTTTTATATCAATGAAGCACCACAAAGGTGTTTAGCACCACAGCTTGGGGGATGTATAGCATATATATATTTGAGTTCATTAGCCTCAAAATACGTTTACTGAAGTTCTCGTCCTTCTTCTTGCTGCTAATCTCAATATAACCACGTCTACTGCCGTGATTAATTACATCAACGCAATATCGGATATATTCTAAAGTGATGCTTTAATTATATGGTGTGTCTATGTCCTCGGAACAGTCAAGGTGATTCTAAGGCTTGTGTTATATAAAAAAGCATGCGATGGATAGGTTGATAGTAGGCTCTTGAACTATTAAATGATACCTAGCAGACGGCTCGCCCTTCGAACGTCCATGCCAATAATGGAGGTTGTTCGTATAAACGTTCCTCAAGAGAACGTGATTATAAGTTCATCGGATTTTGACATACTTGTATAAGAATTTTGTTGTTTCTAATAGAAGGACATGAAAACTGAATGCTGCAGGTGTGAAATTGATTTCTCTTTCCTCCAGTTAACAAAGCTACCGACTGATTATTTGGTTAGTATCAGAAATGCAACTAAATGCCATAGCTTCAACAGAAAGCAAGCACTAAAACCAAGCTCGCAGATGAAACCTTTAGTTGAAAACCGTAAGATAATTTCCACTCTAGCCAATAATTATCTCGAATATTACGTAAATTTATAAATATAGCAGGGAAATACAATCTCTACAAATATCGAATTCCACCTCTATAATATATTTGTGCATACTTTTTTCTTTTAAATTTTCCCTTATTCAATTGTTACTACTATTTCACCTACTATTGCAAGCTCGCTTTGTCCATATGACAAGGTTTTACCTCTGGTAGAAGTGGTATGTTTAATATTCTTCATCCGATGTTTCGGATTCCTGCTGACCAAGGCTCAAGATCTGGCCAAAAGTAATCGAAATAGGTATGACGAGGATTCTGCAGCCAAAAATACCGTTTAAACTATGGCACGCTAAATTAAAAAATGGCATCTTGAATTTAACGTATTCCATTTGTTTTTTCAAGTACAAAAATAATTGTCTTGAGTCATTTTTAGAAAATGATAATTATTAAATATGCCTATATATATTTAACTAGAGTCCTGTCCACTTGCGCAGCTTTGTGACATCGAAAAAATGTTAAATATAGCAAATACCGAAGTTTCGTGTATTAGAGACCAAACGAGAAACGTGAAAATCTGAAACTATTCACCGGCCTAATATTCCACCAAAATTGTGCGTTAGTAGGGGAAATGACGGCCCGTCCCTTTAAAATCCTCAAAAACGCGCAAAGATTTCTGACTATGTACGAAGTTGTGACGCTCAGAAGTAAGTCTCATAAAAAATTTACACGTTCGTCAATAGGAAAAAAGAAGCTGTATCCGAAAACATCGTTTCGCATTGTACAAACACCAACAATAAAGGTGCTTTTCGAAGCGAAGCTGCCACGCTACTTTTATGTCGATGGGCCAAAATTCGCATACAGCGAAACATTGGTTCGTGATGGCCTTTGCCGAAAAACAATTAAGTGTCACGCGACTGCAATATGTATGTAGTGACTTTCGAAAGCGTCCTGTTGTTTCAGATTATTTTTCTAAAGGATAAAGCAGAAGGTAATAGAATTAAGAATAAAAGCACCACCTTTAAATAAGTAATCATTACGCACTGCAATTGACTAAATTAATTGGCAAGAAAGGATATATGTAGTAGACAGGCGGTCAAATTTAAAAAAAAAAGAAACATATATATATATATATTGTTCCTAGACGTTTTCGTTCACAGACCAAGGTACTGATTCCGACATCTACTTAGCATGATACAATGACCTTTCTAGATATATGCGGTGAGATGCAGCACAACTGTTTCGCCGTCTGACCTCTTCCCAGAAGCTGAAACTTGCCTTTATATAAAAAGAACTTCAGCAGTTCTTTGCGATACCTCGGATTTACTCAGTATTTTACGGAAATTCGTTAGCCGTAATAGTCTGTCTTGGTGCAAACATTTAGTACCAAATTTGTGAGGTCTTTACGTTGCAACTTGCTAGCAATTATGGAATTTCTGGTTATCGTTATAACCATGCGCTTCTTTGCCTTATACAAACAAAAATCGCACCGGCCCATTGATTCGTTAATTTTGTGTTATCTCAAATCTCTCAGCGACCAACTACATTGTCGAGGCCACTTGCTTCACGCTAGGCGCACTTGTTGATCCTTATTATACAACCACAATGTGTCCTTCCCGAAACTTTTGTCAACTCCCTTATTTATTTTTAATATGATATTTGGGCTGTGTAGCGTAATGCACCAAAATGCAGTTTCTCCTAAGTGTAGTTCTTATATAACGCTTAGTGAGCGTTAAAATCAACATCTTAACTGGTGGAAAAACGTTTTCCGTACGCTTCAAATAACTAAATTCTAAATTTTATTGTCTATGTTAAACACTTAGTTTTGTCGATCTCACATCAGCTTGACAGAGCTGATGTTTGTCTGAGAAACACTGTCATTTTAATGAACTACCTCCTGTTATATCCTCTAGAAAGTTTGAAATAACTTTATGGTCGTGTTCCTCTGATTCTGGTGGACAACGTTAATTCGATGTCTACCTATTACGGTGAGTATTAGACACACGGACTATCTCGCGTAGAACAGTGCTTGTAATTTCTCTTACGTCGTTCCTTTTTATTTTGAGCTGATTATTTAGGAAGGCGATCTAGCAAGATAACGTATTTCTACGTTTGGCGGTACAGTCTTTCAGATGAATTTAAAGAAAATACGTTTAGTTTGTTTTCAAGTATAAAAACTGACTTACGTCATGATCTTTGATATGTTAAGATGTTCCTTCCTGTTTCTATAAATAAGATGAGATAGTGCGTATTACCTGCGTACAGTCGATAACAGCGAGCAAACGACACAGAATATCGTTCGCTTTGTACAATCAACCCTTTTAAAGGTATTATTGAGTTTCGTGAGTTGACTTAGATAATCTAAGGATAAAAAAAAGTATGTGTAACGACTTTTTGATGTTAACGTAGAACTAAATTTGTTGGGTGCAGCCCATTTGTTAATACGATAAATTGCTGTTCACATACTCGCACACACACATACATATACATATATATATATATATATATATATATATATATATATGTATATATATACATGTACATATATGCAGAGAGAGAGAAAAATAGGTTAAATTCAATGACCTCGTTAGGTTGTATGGCTCGCTTGAATGGTACACGCCAATGCTCTGTAAGTTCCGTAAAAGGCATCGAAGAACGTTTCGAAAGAAATGACGCAGAGCCATCGTTAAACTCGTTCCCTACACAATATTCGAACTCGGTAAGTATCTTGGAGCTTCCAAATGATGGAAAACTATGCTAGATCGCAAAACTGGGGACGTCTGTTTTTCTGAGGATGGTGGTTGAAGATTACTACGTTCAATTCCTCTAGCTTTTTAAGGCTTTCTAGTGAACTCGCATTAGACTATTGATTTGCCATCATTAGAAAACGACTAGTAGAAGCACTCGATAAAAGGCACTGGCTGATGTAGAGACTTTACGGTTCATTCACACGCCGAAAAAATGCGGAATTTCAGCATTCGAGAGAAACAAAGGGGTTTAGACATGAACAGCTGAACAGCAACCAACGAAAAGCATCAACTGCGCACAAGTACGTAATTTTTCAATGTTAAATTTGCCTAATGGAGCTAGTACAATCGGCACATCTACAAAAAAGAAAAGGGCAGACGTCAAAAAGAGGCTATAATTGAACAAGCAATTTACAGAGGTAGATTAATAGAGTTCATTTACTCGATTTTCGGTTAAGAATCCCTCACAGCTTTCGGCTTTTGGGTATCTTTGAAGACTAGTACTACCACTAGGACTACTACTGAGCGCGCTCGGCTTCATGACCACGCTATCTTTAAAATGCTTGCCCTTTTGGCATTGTCAGAGTGCTTCTTACTTTAACAGGTGCACCCAAAATTGGTTCGTGATATCCGCCTTGCTATTACTTTGACCCAAAGAAAGACCTCGTATCTACATGCGATACTTGTACGTTTGCCCTTGTGTACCTCTGTACACAATATGACGCCACCGTCTATTCGAATAATAAACCGAACGGCTCTTGGATTCATTAATATTTGTTACTGTCACGATGTTTGTTAAATAACGTGGTAATTTTCTATGAAAACAGTTGCTGTCAGTCCGCTCCAATGATGGCGCCCACAGCTAATCCGGGGGCTGATAGTAGAACTGGCAGAGATTTTTCTGCGCGGAGAGTTTTCAATGACGATGCGAGGGTATGGATATAGCCAGAACGGAAATTAATTAAAACAGAGATTAATTATCGGTGCGACAATATTGACTATAGAAGATGTGGTAAGACGTAGCATACGACGAAGGAAAATCGCATGGGAAAAGATAGCTGTACCGTTTCAAAGATGAATACGCAAAAACGCATAAACATCGTTATATGGGCGCCGATTCTAGATTCTAAAATTTTCCCTAGCATAGTTGTACGTCGAACCAGTAAAGGTTGCATACTAGCATCACATGTACGAGCTGATCATGATGCCGCTTACGAATTGGTGAAGTTTTTTCTTTTATATCGTGTTACGTAACTGTCTTACTTCATCTAGTCTGGAAGGTAAAAACGCGCCGTTTTAGCGAATTCGTTTGAAATGAATCGTTTTGTATGATAGAAATCTCCCTGTCAATGTACTCACTGATAAACTAAAAAAAGCAGCTTCACTCGAATAACGCACAATTCTACCTCTTAGAGAATTTCGTTATAGCCAATGATAGAAACAATTTTATTATACAATAAATCATCAATTTAGACGCCAGTGACTGTTGACCGTAAGCAAACTCAGTCAGCGTTCATTATAGAAGCCGAGTTCGGCTGTATCTCGTATGTTGACGTCGGCTCCTAGCGTATCTTTCTCGGCATATAGCTAGCGAGCGAGCGAGCGAGCGAGCATTCAGAAATAATACGAATTAGACACGAATCACGAGCAGACAGTACTGGCTACGAAAATTTAGATTCAACTCAGATTAAATAGTTATTAACGTAACATTTAAATTTAGAGGCCATGCACGGTATCTATGGGGTTTTTAAACAATCTATTATAGCTCTCACGTTGACCGAACCGTCGGCATCTGGGATAGCGGCCGATTCGGCTGAGAATGATGGTTGATTTTTCGCAGCTTTGACATCGATTGTTTTGGTCCGCTCGTATTTCATTGCATCGCTAATCAGTGTGGCCCTCAATAGGTCCATTGTTCGACTGTATGGTATATGACTGTATGCCATGACTGTGGTACGACTGTAACATATATATTAGCAGGCATGGTAAAAATGTTCTCTTCAATATAACACAAAATGTAAACGCTTTTCGTCATATACCAAGCGTTCAAATCTATTCGCATCCATAATATTCGACAAAACCTAAGGGTCTATTATTTTACTTTTTTTCAAAATTCGATACTTGCTTGTGAGAAATTGTCTCCCCGTATTACGCAGATCCGAGGATGCTACGTCTTAGGTAAACCTTAACTCAAATTCTAGCAAATGTCTTTCTTTACTAGACGTCTTTTGATTAAGAATTTATTTGCGGCCACAGTTAATCTCTTATAACGACAGCGCCCCAAACGGGACCCTTGATGATGCTGTGTTCGCTCTCTGCTAAATTCTAAGGCAAAAAGTGCTATCTGTTTTCGGGGAACGAATAAAGAACATCCATGGTTACTAAAGAAACAGAATTTTTTTTTTTTTTTTACACGTAGATACAATTTCTTGTTGTGATAGTGTATCCATCCTGTTTAATGAACCACGAAAATTCATGCTACGATGATGAACATTCGTCGAAGGCGTTACCTAAAATTATATGCGTTCGTAGAGCATGTTTCGGCGTCTAACAGCTAATGTTGAAGTGCTGATATTGCCTGTGCCGTCGTGTACCCGTCTCGGTACGATCATAGTTTAGCCAGTTTTCTATACCGTTGTCAGTAATAAGGGTGCCCTACGCATTTTGTGACGGCCTCGCGCCCCCTTTAATTAACGCACCGTACGGTGTCGAGCTATATCCACCTTTTACGAAGTCATCTCGAAGAAAATTTTATATGTCCATATGAAGCTAACGTGTAACCGATTTTAATTTCAAGCGTTCAGTCTAATCAGTATATTATATTAGCGTTCCTGCTCGTCCAAGTCCTGTCAGTGGCTTTATATTCACAGCGGTCTATCGACAGATGAAGTTTATTTGTCATGACACAGCAGTGCTAGATGAGTTCGGCCATCTGAAACGTTTTATCTCGCCTAGTAGGTAAGTCTGTAGGTTAGTTTGCGCCTCGTTGACCATCCTCTCAGTGACGTGCCTACCTGACACTTCGCGATGACAAGGGTCCGAACCTAAGGTACAATGAGGTTAGCAATTCTTGTTTCCCTATCAGTACCATCCATATCGGTACAACTCAAACAGCCTACCATACGGCATCTGCATCTGCAGCTGTCAGTTAACTTCTTCTATCATACGGCGAATGTCTGTTGTTTTCTGTGTCCTATCCCTGTTAAACAAAGTCAGTGGGCCGTTTTTGCAAACACTGGTGCTTATGTCAAGTAATGATATCAATTATAATCTTGCCATATCGGGTCATGTTGTCATACCTATCAAACAGTGAATCCAGTCTATTACCTTCAGCTAATATACGTTCGGATTTTCAACCATATTCGTTTGCCAGCATTGATGCACTAGTCACCGTCCTTTAGCCACAGAATCGAAATAATAAAGGAAACGAGCAAGAGTCGGACGATGACAATGAATAGACCTTTGTGCCTCCTGTTGTTCAAGTTCGCTTAGGAACTACGTACACAAGCATAGACGAAACTTTGCAGCCTCTAAGGATTATATCAAAGTGAATGAAGGTAGTAAAAGCCGTGGTGCATTTCGAAAAAAAAGCTGTGTTCCGACGGCCTACGATCCTTTGCCACACATTTCGGTTAATTTAACATTTGATAACATCTGACGGATGGGCTTTTCGGCAAAGGAATGTGTCAAATTTTAAAGATCGTAAGTGTCGATAGCACGGCTAGCGATGTTTAATAAACTGAGCACTACAACTCAGCGGAGGCAAAGATGATCATTGGAAATTAGCACCCAGAAAAGTAAGGAAAAGAAATTCATATTAAGCTGCCTATATGTCGTTTCACAGATTGGCCGAAGAAGCCTTAGAGGTGACCAGTAAGATCTCGGTTACATTCCCAGTGAAGCATCTTCTTAATGCCATATTTCAATTAGGCCCTTCCGAGAACTTGTTCAAAGCTTAGAGTACCGAATAACAAAAACTGGTCAATAAAATCCGTTATTTGTACAACGCATGAAATGTCTCAGTTATATCATTCAGAGCGACGCGTCTTTTTCAGTATTACACATATTATAGAGCCCTGTTATGCACTCAGCAAAACGCCCCTTGGCATCCCAATGGTGAAGTAGAACGCTATATCAACATTTTGCAAATGGACAAGCCCGGCAGTAAATGCTCAAACTAGATAAAGTAAAATTTGAGAGTTCCGGTTTCATACGGTCTCGCGACTCAGCCGGGATTGTGACTGTTGATAGTTAGCAGACGAACAAACCGCTTCCAGCAAACGCTGCGGATCATGGCTACCTACATTTTCTTCCTCCTCGTCGTAGAATGATGCCATAACAGTGACGCTGGGGGTTTACGTTATCCAGCGTCCCAAATAGCCAAGATGTTGAACCAGGCCGTATCAAGCAAAACAAACATGACCCAGTATCGTATACGATAGGTTGGCGAGAACGGAGCAGGCCTCTTTGTTGGAGGCTGAATAAAGGGGCAAGCCGCTCGCAGCGCCACTAACCTTGCTGTATTTCCCACGCGTGTGGGATGGCTTAGGAAGCAGAGTTCTTTCGATTTGCTGAACGAACAGCTGCTAGGACGCGTGGTAAGGTGTTGATAGTGCGTTCCAGTTTTCCGCGACCCTAGAGGACGACGTCTCGCCAACGGAATTTAAGTACGGATAAAATCATCACTTAAATTACGGTCGACAATCTCGGATTCAAACAGATGCATTGATGAAAGCACTCGGATCGCTTTGGTGTAGCTACTGAACGACGCCAGATTGTATTTTGAGATATTTATAGTTGGCATGCAGAAGGTAATAGGTGTCGATAGTAGGAATATCAAATAGAGTCGAATTTGGTTCTGGGTCGTAAGTTCAGTTTGGCGACAAATTGTCGCTCAAGCATTGACTGGCAAAAATTGAATATACCTCCCTAAAATTAACGCTTAGCAATTGAAATTTTCTAAATCCTAGACATATTTGCTATCCGTGGCATTGGCGACTGTCGAAATATTTTCCGAAATATTGTTGCACAATATGGGTCTATTCTTTAGTTTTATTCAATTGAACTTAAAACTATACAACATATATTATGTATATAATATGTACCTAATGCGTACGGCATTCTCCTTTTCAAATATATTCACCCAATATAAACTTCCGTCTTTGTTAGAGATAATTACTATGGTTTTAAACGTGACTCTCCAGTGTTCGCTCATTGGAGTACATACCAGACGGCTAAACGCGAGTAACGATTAGTTTAAATTAGAAGAAACTAAAGCACGGTCGCTTATAGTATGCTACATTCTACACGCTGCTAAAAAGTATGTAGACATTTTAATACAATCCAGCGGTCCTGGCAACGCTTGAATTTCTGGAGGCGTATTTGAATTTACTAACGCTCCTTTTCGCATTGGCAAAAAACAGTGAACCGGCGAGGGAAACGGATCCATTTCTTGAACGATGCGACAGAACTGGAACAAGCAGTGAGTACGTGCCCGCATTGTATCTCCTTTTAAGGATTCAAGCCTGATTTGGACGTCGCGCTCGTCTGAAAAAATAAGGTCCTTCAAATCTCCTAACAAATGAATTAGAAATTGATTTTACTTGAATAAAATGCTTTGACGTTTCGTTCCGCGTAAAGCTCTTCCAGTGGCCTCACTGTTCTCTAAAAGTACGTTTCGAGTGTTTACCTGTAATAGAAATGGTGCCGAACTGAGTTGACGTCACGGAAAAGACAACACGTCACAGCGGCACAAAAGCTAACGGATCTCAATCCAGTTGGTATCCAAAAGCTGCTATATATTTGCCGCATTGCATTTTGGACTGGAGTTGTTAGAAGCTTAGGTGTTGTACTATGTTACACTGATGACAAGTTATTTCAACAGATACGGAAAAATCCAAGCTAAAATAAGACCGTAAAGTAACGCTCATGCCAGCTGGCTCCGTTTCTATTGTATGATGTCGTCTAGTGTCAATTGGTTACAGCCAGTCACCGTAATTGCTCTCATATACCACCATGTGTGGGCAGCATAGTCTTATGCGAATATCAGTCAGGCGCGTAATAATCGTGCCTAGGACTCGTGAGGAACCCAGGCTAGATCTCCTTTGAATAGTTCTGCTAGTCAGCAACAATCGGTTCAGGCCACGTGTACGGTTCATGCACTCTATGTGGCGTGTGAGTAGGGCAACAATCATAAGTTCCAGCATGATAAATGGACCAATGTTTCGTTTTACAGTAACTCGTCAGACATCTTCAGTTACTTTAAGGCCAATAAAACACTGAGTTTGAGATGGAGACAGTGTAACTATCGTTTAGCAGCCATTAAACCCCTTTGTAGGAACTTAATAAAAAGCTATAACAGATAGAAGCTTGTTTCTGTATAGCTTCTATTGCAACCCTCTATTAGGGCCATAGTCGTATTTTCCGGGTCACTACGCGGAGCATATGCAGTCTGTCGGGTCGCTGTTTAATCGAGATCCGACTAAGAGGCGACAAACGGATAGGTTTATGCTCCTCTGAAAGAAACACGTGCACGTCTTCTCGTAACGTCACTTTCACGTAATCATTACTATTCGTTTATAGGGTTTATCTTGTCTTTAGCTTGTCCTTTATAAGGTTCGCGTAATTAAATATCGTCTCATATAAGCCACGTATTATAGGGTGGTTCAAAACGGGTCTTTTACGTTGAAGCTACGCAAGCGCAGAACATCTGCAGCAGCAGCAGCAGCTCCAACAAGACGACGCACTGGCCTTGCAATCAACGAATTTATAACTTCTATTTTGTGTCTACATGCATTAATATTAACTTTACGATATTATTTTAAAGCCAAATGTTGAATTTAATGTTTGTTTCTTGTTGTTTTAGATGTTGTTCGTGCAGTAGGATTTTTAGTGACATGCAATATTCAACCTTTAATCTACTATCAGTACGTACAAAATATAGACAACTTTACCATGTAACAGAACTTGGAAGACACTGGAAAAGTTACACAGGGATTTATGCACGGCTTCTTATGCTTTAGTGAGATAAGCAAAACAACGGTTTTTCAACGATCATATTAACGAGGATTGAATAAACAAAGTCTGAAACGTGCATTAAAATATATGGTTAGATAAACTACTCTTTATTATTGTAAGGCGGAGATGTGTTATAAGGTTCGCCATTTATTCCTGATATAGGATTAAGCTCCTAAAAGCACAAGCACTTAGCAGTACAGCGGGATTTTATAGTTTATAGCATAGTAACCATAGCAACGAATTTCCCAAAAAATATACGGAACAGATGTTTGCAAAACCGGCGCGCAATTACCAGTAGCTCCCTCAGAGAGACAACAAGAATATTGTATTTCAAAACGACCAAACTGACCTCAAAGACAACAACAACAATAGCAAGAACAACAATAACTGGAATATGACAGTAATAAATTAATTTAAGTCCTTACAAAGTAACAATAATTTTTTATGTTGTTCCAGACACGATTTAATTATGCAAGGCAAACGTATTCGTCGCAAAATTGAGGTCATAAGCCAATGTGTTGAAGGTCGCCTTGGCCTGAGACTGATTCGGAGGCCTTTCTTACAGGAGAGTACCTATAAACATCGTGAAAATGATGGCCATAATTAGACATATCAGATTATTAAAAATCTAGTACGTCGAGTTATCCCAACACTTAAAGGGTTAATTTAGTTTTATCGCTCTCTAGCTGTCGAATATGAAACTATTATATATCATATAACTATATCAAAACTAATTACCGTTACTTAGCGTGATAATAATCATAATATTGACAAATATTCTTCTTCTTTAGCGAGATAGCATGCGCTGTCTTTGTGGTAACTAAGAAACTTCGAAAGCTTCCTTCAACTTTTTTAATTTTCCATGTCTATACGCGTGACATCAAAAGTTCCCCTGGTATATCTATGTATGTCACATAGAAAAAACTAGAGCTCATAAGATTCATTTGCTAACTGAGTATCGATCATGGGCTATCGACACGCTTGATTCTTTCAGTCAAGCATCTATGATACAATTTGAGTACCACGCTAAAGTCATAGAACGGGTGTCAGTATCTCAGCTTAATTGACCGCGCACATTTTTTATCAAAGCAAATCACCAGGCCGAACACTGCATTTCATGCTAATCGTGCTTTCTGCTATGTTTCCATTGGCATTGGACCGTTCAGCTTTTCCATAATCGAGCTTTTAGTCAAGCCCAATGGATCCTGCCTCCTTGGCCAGATCGATGCTTGCGCAAGGACTGCGAACCATACGACTGGCTAATCCCATTGGTCGGCTACGGCCTGTGGTGGCTAGAGAAATACTCCGACTAACATTTTAGCACGCCAGCGAATTGTCCTCAAGGAGGCTGCTAGTTTGTTCGGCTGCCGCCTATCACCTTCGACGACTATGCCGGTCTCATTGCGTGCGTCATGTTTGAGCTGCTTAGCGCAAAGCAGCCACGCTTAATTATTAAACCTAGCCAGTCGCGCCGATTGAAGTCGCAGATAGAAATCGGCCGACCTTTATAGGGACCGTTATATACCTTGCTCTTCTAGGGGCCTAGCATCAAACACGACGCATAGCAATGATGGGACGAAAAGTTATGCCGTAACAGGCTGTGGGCCTGCACAAGTACAGCGTTCTGGTGAATTCTTGTAATGTCAGTGGCGTGCGGTATTCATTGTAATGAGAACGCGCATCATTCCGATTTCATCTGACATGTTGACGACCGCGTAGCGCAGACCCTCTGGGAAACAAGAAAATTTCCTCAGCCATGAATACTGCTGCTTCAAGAAGACGTCTGTCAGACCAAGGTAGAACGAGCTGAACGAACGAAAAATCTTTGTATCCGCAACCATCCAATTCGTGCAACAGGCTAAGGCAAAGGTAAAGATGACTTAGGCCGCGCTTCTTTTGTGGACTCGCTCGGGTCATTTGTTTATATCAAACCTTATAAAGACAGCCATTCTTTTATGCACGTATATTTATAATGGTTATGTGCATATGTGAAGATAGACATGTCAGCATAAAGATAAACAACATACTAGCTATGGTTAGCCACCGTCCCGCGGCAGTACATGCAAAAGCCCGACCAAGCAGCGGTAAACGTTTCCGTCAGATACTGAATAACGGGCGATAAACGATAGCCATAGAGGCGTTAGCCTACCTATTTCGGTAGGACAAGTATAAATAAGAGGAGTTGGTCATAAGCTATCATATCATGAATCCGAAGATAGTTACACGAAATCGCAGACATTCTATTCTAGAAGTATTTCATAATACGCCTAATATCAAACATATCGTTTAATTTGAAACAACGCTAACAAATTGTTGCCAGGGGCAAAAAATGCGAAATAAGGGTTTCCACCGTAGAGCAATATACAATCTTATATTAGATGTTTGACAATGCTTATTATTAGTATTAATTGTCTTATATCTTCGTGAAGTGGGTGACAGGCTCTGAACTTCCGACATTTCTTGCGAATACAGGTTGTCAGTTAAGAGAAGATAGATATGCAAATCTCTTTGAAGTTAACTTACAGAGCCACCGCAAACCCAAAATTTCTTAAGGAATGCGATTTCTGCCAGGACTATCTATGCTTTCTGTTTATTTTATATCTGTTTTCTATATATTGTTACATTTATTTTATTTAAGTTCTTTCTATTTAAGTTCTAAGTTATTAATAGACTTCTCATTCAACGTGTGTAAAAGTAAAAGTTACTAGTAAAATATTGAACGAGTTAAAAGTTGAGGCTCGTAATCAATTTAATATAATAAGTAATATTCATAATATAAAATCAAAATAATGTAGTGCCTGCACACATATCATTCTAAGCTGTTTATCTAATATCTAGGCGACTAGTTTAATATCTAGTTTTTAGGCGACTATTGCAAAATACATAGACGAGTGTAGTTCAATGTTTTTCACAGTCAATCTTCTTTACATAGAGCCGTTTCGTTGAACCTATTCGGTAAAAGAAATAATTAAGGATGTTAGTGTTTCTGTTCCACCAGACAGTTATATAACCATTGGTGATTTTGAAAGATATAAGGAAGCACCTTTGTTAGTTTGTGTCACGTCTCGTTATGAAAGAAAGCGATCAATTCTATATTAGAGTGAATTAGATAGATAGATAGATAGTATTAAACTTTTCTAGAACATTGTATTGCCCATGCTGATTTCCTAATCAGACATATTTGCGGTCCTATATGCTGATTTCGTTAACGAAAAAACAAAAACAAAAAATAGCTTCTCAATATACATAGCGAAACTCACCGCTATGTATATTGAGAAGCTGTAACATGTCGTCAAAGAATGACAAGGACGTAAAGGCGTCGATCGCCCTTAGTATCGACCTATTCGTATTCTATTGCTATAACTTAATTAAGTTTGTTGCCAACGCTAAAGGGTTTAATTAATTTCAGAAGTAATTCATTTTCGGGACACTTGGTTTCACAAAGAAGCCAGCAGCCTATTTAGCGATTCAGGGGGTTCTTTTTAGATGGACAATCAAAACAAGTTCAGGAATAGCTTACAAACTTCAAAACCGCAACTTTTTCTTAGAGAATTTCAACATGTAGAAACGGAAAAAAGAGTGATATACGGCCTATTCGGAAGTTGTTCGATTAAGAATCGACAGCTTCAAAAGCAACCTTTAATGCATTAAATTTCTATTTTTTTACCCAATTACTATGATACGATTAAGTGGAAAAAAAAAAAGCCTACCACTGCTTTGATATTTTAGCCAAAATTTTATGTAGCTTGAGGTAGTCTTTTGCCAATGCATACCGTAGTGGAATCATAAACATAGTTTAGTCGGACAATAAGATACGACTGTCGCTCTACTTAGTTATGATAGTGTGACATCAACACAGTTAGTGCTATCTGATAAAATCTATATCTAGACATATCGGCAATCCTATTTAGCAAATCCTATTCATACAATCATATCTATAAAATGCTATTTATACATAGTGACAAACATCTATATTTAAATAATTATAAATAAAAATAAAATAATTATATCTTGATCATCCTTCAGGTCCTTGGTGACCGTATCGCCTATCCGACCTATTTATTAAGGAAGAAACTGTTTTCGTTGTTTGAACCCACTGGATAATACCAGATATAGTCTACCTTTCAGCGTCTTTACGTGTTGAAGACCGAGCAGAATTTTCAATCGTTGCCTCGAGCTAATCTATTCGGGCAGAGTTCTAAGAACTTTCGCTTATCATGGGCCATAACAAATTGCAGTGTTCGTGACGAAAGGTACGAAAAATCGTATTGAAATCTGCTAGAGCTTAGTGTGCGTATATTTTTCTCACGATTTAGTCAAAGCTGCAACATGTTAGCTGCAATCTTTTATGTGCATTCTACAAAAAAAAAAGTACAAGTTCAAGATCAATGTAAAAGTAAACTAATGACGCATGCTGTTGAACGCATTCCTTCACTCACGAGATATAGATTTCAACAGAAATATATATATATATCCTTATGTTCAATTTTTCTCCTGCCGTAAACACTACATCTTTACCCTATAGATATTCACGTATCACATTCTGTTTCTCCACCCGATTCACATTGTCCACACATTTGTATGTATATCTGTTTATTAACACTATATCGATAATAAATCGAGTAGGCCCACGCAAGTGCACCTGATCTTATGCATGTGGTTCTGTCATATCGGTCATATATAGAGACGTACCCTTATGACGACGTATATCATTGTCGATTACAAAGCCAAAATTACAAAGGATACCAATGCTACAAAGTTTTCAGATTTTGCTTTTGGTAGCACATTTTTGGGTTCCCGAAGCGGTATGCATGAAATAAGTCGGGAAGCCATAAACTGCCGGCCACAAAGTCAACGCGCTGACGAAGCGTAAATACATATGGACATACGCATATACAAACAGATATATGCTGCGCACAGGACACACGCTAACAATAAGCTTGAATAACAGACATTTACGCTACACTAGTTGACGCAGATGGACTTAATCTAGATCCTTTAGGACTGACGCCTAACAGCCAGAGATAAGCTCGTATTGGACCCATATTTTCAAAGACGATCGACGAGCGATTGGCACAATTGGCCTAAGCCCTTTTATGAATACAGACAGTGCATGAGGCGCAATTTTCTCTTTCCGGTATTCAACAAATAGCTTCAATAGGCTACATCTTTCTATTTAGGAAGGTAATAATGATAACTGAACGTATAGTAGGTGAATACAACAAACACAGCTTAAGCCTACTCCCCCTGGTCTCCAGCAGGAGTCTTATTGTTTTACTGAAATATATTTGCATTTGTTTGGAAATAAAAAAAAATAAAAAAACACTTATTTTACAACCTTTATCAGTCGTTAGTAGTAGTAGTTATAGATTAAGATTTGTGTTAAATACAACATTTTAGCTTAAAGCATTTCACCGCTGTAGATTGAGCTATTTCAATTGTTTCAGGGCTTTGCACAGACTAAATGAAAGGCTTTGAAATGCTTAACATGTCGCGCGACTGGGGCATTGCACCGCGGTTTTCCGTCTCTCGGATGTAGTGCTTCTGTTTACTGGATTTACACACCAGGTCATATTTGGCCAACGATAGATTTTTAATTATCGTAGAGTCCAGTCAGTTTCAATGTTGTTTTTCTGCAAGCAAGTTTCCGTAAATAATTCTGTTGCCCCTATATTTTTGTCTACGTGTCTATTAAAAGCGTGACATACTTGTATGATTTGCCAGGTATCATCAATCCGCCGAGTCCGCAACTGCTACCTCGAAGTCACCGCGAGAAGATACCGTAGACGACGACATCAAGACAAATGATTCCCAGAGATCTATACGTTTCACTTTCATCTACATATTTTGCATTGTAAATACAATAGCTAATTTTCAGCACAAATAGGTTCCCACGTCCGCTCTAGGTACGAATTTTCAAAAACTCGTATTCAAGGTTATCTATCTACTTTTATTTGAAGCGTTCTATTTGTTTATGTTAATTTTCAGCCACGTTTGGTAGTCGATAGAAAGGATCGAAACTAATTCCTCCCCGAAAAAGTTGGTCACGCCTTTGACAACCTTGACTGTAACAATGGTCAAGATAAACAATCCTTGTTACTAACTCAAAACAACGCCATCATGTTCAAAAGTAGCTAATTTTTAACGGGAATATTAGCGCTGAATTGAAATATAATAATATTTTCAAAGCAAGATACAATATGTGAAGTTACTGTCTTTAGATAAATACACTTGGTAACACAACAACTTACCATCGGGACCAGTGGTGTTATGTTAATTTATAACATTCAATTCAATGTTCAATATCTTATGCAACGCTACTACGTACTCCATCGCCTCGATAAATTTGTGATAACGGTGACAAACGGACTTCGAATTGTTATCTATCATCAGCAATGAGGAGAGGGTTCTCCCCGTTGATGACCCCAGAACGCCAAAAAACTTCGCTGGTTTAGGGTAGCAACGGGCGTTCGGCAGCGTAGTTAGCTTGAGCCATATACGCTAAGGCTCTGAATGGCTCATTTATTTAAATTACATCTTAAATGGCCACCAGGACAATACAAAATAATGACCGAGTAAAAACCTAAGCCGGAAATGTGGAAGGTTTGGTCAAACATTTGTTAATTACTAATAAACTACATATTTATTATATTATTAATTTGAAAATAACAGTAAAAGGGTATTTCGCGGACACGATTATTAAAAAAAAGTAGAAGATATCACAATTGCCATTGGAGTTGAAGGTATTTTTTTAGCCATAAAAACACTCGAGTGTGCCATTAGCAAGTTGATATCGGGCAAAATCTGTCCTCAACTGGTTTATTTCGTTGACACAAGGTGTATAGACATACATGCATGCATACATTTTTAATATATGTGATAGATCCACTTTGTACTTTGCTCCTCTGGGCGGGTCTGATATGAAGGACCATGGACTGATTGCAATTTGTGTGTTTCAAGGGAAATATTCGTACGAAAGCAGATAAGAAAAGAATTTAAACAATATTCGTAGCACGTGTAAATCGGACTGTACCACGGTTGGTCCACGACCCATTTGGGTGACTAGGCGAATGACAAGCTACACACAGAAAAAGCAAATAGAATTATTTGTTATACATGATTTTACCAGCGAAACCGTTTATGGAAAAAGTCAATGATCTCCTTGTTTTTTAGTCAACATATGGTTTATCAAATCGCGGTCAATCAAATCTATCGGTCGGTTAGTCAGATATAGTTAATTTGTGATTGCTAGAATAGACACCTGCATAATCCTGTATACAAACAGGTCTGGGATACAGGATGTCACCTACGTACGGACGATATGGTGTACTCGTTTTTCAATGTTTCAGATTTCCTGAAATGTTATTGCTAATATCTTATGTTCGTCCGTCATTTTGTTTATTCGTGTCCGTTTAACAAATGACCAGTGCATGCGTAAGTTTAATTGTTTTTTCCTATTTTCTTATACGACGAATCCAAGCACCGGAAAAGAAAAAAGCGAAATTGTAGGACGACTATATGGTTGTTTTGATTATTACTAACTTGTATTTGTTTACTTCTTGTCTTACTACCACTTATCAGGCGCACGCAAATTAACGGATATTTACTGACGCCTTCCGTAAAAACGGTGAATTTAGACACTAGTGGATACAAATATATGCACACTGATAAACAAACTCAATAATCCACTAGAGCAATCGTACTTCGGATCGGCCCTGTAAAACACAGTCTGATGTCAGCTCGCAGTCCCCATGAATACAGCTTACACGGTCCGAACCTTTAAATTTGAAACTTCTGGACAATCAAACGTGAATGTTCGACATTGCTTACACATAGATGCGTCTTTGTTGCGCCGAAGGGTAGTCCTCAGGAGACATAACGCATGGTAATCTACGTTCCACGTTCGTCCGAGAACAGCAGATACGGGAGTACCGCCGCTTCCGAAACGGCCAAAGTTATCATGTGGAGAAGCTCTCCGCGCTTTGGCAGAATACGTTACTGTAGCACCCCCGAGGCCGTAGAACACTGAGTCAAACACAATTAGCGTGTCCTTTTCATTTACACCCTCTGCTATGTTTCGTGGCGCATTTCTTGGACGCGCTGCGGGAACACAATAACATACTACATTATTACATTTGCCCCTAGCGGTATTTGAAGACGTTAAAGGCAGACACGGTCCAGCAACGGTTCGGCCTGCCGAGCCAGGGCCTAGGACGCCCTAGGAACGCGGCGGGTTATGTCTACTTGACAAGAAGAGAGAAAGCTTTAATGGTCGAGTTGAAATTGTTTCATTTCCTAGTCAAGGGCAGTTTTTACTACTACTACTACTTTTTTTTATACCTACTTTATTTACTTTACTATTTTTTTTACTTACTACTTTTTGACTTCAGAAAGCGAACAAATGGAACTACAGGTAAAAGGCGAACTATAGTACCAAGTCGTGCCGACACAAAAGACCTGTACATGCGATCTATGAATTAATAGGGTAGTACAGCAGCCATCAACTTTGAAGGCTTGCCCCCTGGTTCGCATCTCGTTCGAAGTATGATTATCACTCTAACTTGCTGGAATGGAGACAGTGTTGCTCTAAAACAATTATCGTCACTTTGTTATAAGAGTTCTTGCTAAGTTTGAGCGTCCATCAAAGACGTATGTAAGGATGATAAATAGATAATATTTGTCATAGCGTGTGTGTGTGTCGACGCTGGAAAACGATACATTCGCCGCAAGTTCACAACACAAATATCAGTGGATTATAAGAGACTCTATAACTCTTTTTCGCACTATATTAGACTTCTTATCTAAGCTTAATATACACTTGTGCTTCGGTAGTTTGTTGTGTGTATTTTGTATATTTATTATTTGCGACGGATGTCACTGATAAGCAGACTTTTACTGCTATATCATCATCGAGCTTAATAAAAGCGGTATAAAATCAGTACTCAGTAGCTCACTTTACGTTCAAATTACTGACATCTTTAGAGACAAGTACGAATGAAGATGCACATATAATACATTATTCTTGCTACTATTTTGACGCTTTTATATTTTCATGTCGCCTGCATCTTTTTTTATTGCTCTTTGTTTGCCCATAAGATCTTTATGACTTATGGTTTTAATTTATTTGGCCCGTAATTAAAGATATTTCCCGAGAAGCTGTATGATATTTATCTCGTACGCAGGGTCTATCGCCTTTTGGGAGCTCACGTTACTAGGGTTCTGACTCGCAAAAGCTGAATGCCATACTACAGTAAGCTTTTTGTTGATATAAAAACTCTGGCTACTTTTATCTTTTAGCTTGATAAACCAACTTAATACTGCCGTAATGCAGTCAGTGTTGCATATAATTTTTTTACGTTGGTTTATGAGAAAGGATCCTTCAAGTCATTTTCGACAACGAGAAGTATATATAAATCGTACAGGAACAAGTTCGAATGTAGCCTGGGGACATCTGTGACGGACTGATTGTCAAATAAGCAGGCTGGCCAATGTATGCTAAAGAAACCTCCGAAAGTTGCTTGTCCAATTTACATCGCTATGGCGAAATTGTAAGGAACAAATTGAAAATGTGTGCCGAATATCCTTCGAAGGTCTTTTAGAGTATTGTGTTTCGCTCTGACTTCGGTGTTTGAGGCCTGAAGCAAGGGGTCCTTTTTTATTTAAAAAAAAAACAAGTAGTTAGTTTTCGTACACCTATTCTTTCATTTTAGGCCATCTAAAGTGGCAGAAGCTTGTAGCGAAGCTTAAAATCTGTGCCGTGTCATAGGCATGTAAGTCCTGCAGCGATGAAGCTATTCACATGCCTTCTTAAAAAGTCGCTGTGAAAACCGTGCGAGTATTGAAAAGTAAAGCGCAAATACATGTCGCCAGAATTGGCTTTCGTTTATATGGTGACCTTCTCCAGCTATCCATAGATTGTGTGAAGCCTTTCTTTTGTTCTATTGTCGTTCATTCTCGTCTTCTTCTGGCTTTAGGGGCTCTTCTATAAAGCCTACTTTTAGATTCAGCTGTGCCTGCAGATGGTTACCAGAGGTACGCCAACAGTGTCCTATTTACAATTCGCACACACTTTGTATAACGCATACAGGATCCATCAGCATCGATATCGTATGTACGTTCACGTGCTTGTGGCCCTCTTACTGTCTCCGGCGGCACAGAGCATCTGAATATTTCCACGTGCTCTTAATAAATAGTCCTACATAGTGGAAGAGGCCAAATCTGAACATTTCAAGATGCAATATGGATATTCAATTGAACGATTAGTGAATACAACGTTTCTCTGATAGACAATGTAGTGGATTCGCGCTTGGTCGTTAGGCGACGATAACTATCGTTTCCTTTTAGGAACTATGTTTAGGGCAAAGAATGCCAATGCGCACGAATGGTATTGCCAGTTCATTACGATAAAGTGGGTATTTTCTATATTGGTAACGTATTTGAACGGTGGTACTTCTGCAGTGTTACTTGTGATAATCTTTTATAGCACTTTGTTATCGATTGCTTACATATGCGCATATGTGCTTTTTATATTAAAAATATCGTTTCAAAACACAAGATGCTTTAGTCCTTACCGGTTCGCGGGCCAGCGATGCCTGAAAGCAAAGGTACGCTTGCCTCGCAATATATTTAACATAGTAATGCACTTCTCGATATGGAGAGCGAAGTATATATTCACTGATACCGGTCAACGCGAAACAAGGTCCAAGTAGTATATGTATCGCCATTGAAAAGCTGGGGAAAACTTCCTTGCGAGAAACGTTCATTTGTCACTCGCATTTATTGTGACTTCCACCACAGGTACCTTTTTTTGGTCATGGATGTATTCCAGCCGAGAAACAAAACTATTGTCTGCTTCTAATTAATCTTATTGTTGTACTTACATATTTCCATTTTCTCAACTAAGTGGAAACCACCATGAAAATGGATAAAGAAGTGAGTAAATTGTTTCCCTCTTCTGGGGATCTAAGATCTTGTATACGCTCCAGTGGGTACCTACATTTGGTTTAAAGCTATTTAATTGACTTGCGAGTATCCACTAAAGCGGTGGGTAGAGATGAGTTCTTTTCATCGGTAAGGAAAAAAAAACTGATAAATTTTTAATAGTAGTAAAAATAAAATACGGAGAAAGCCATGGAGACCGCTCTTTTAGAAATCCGATGACGGAGCATAACGGAATCGCTCCCAAAAAACATCATTACATGCCAACTGCTGTTATCGAAAAAAGAGCCTCAAAGCTACAGGCAATGTTAATTGTAGTCATTTCCTTAAAATTCATAAGCACAGTATTTGAATGTTATGTGTGTTCTCACAGGGCAGGCCATGCTAAATAGCGTCGCATAAAAGCAGAAACAGCCACGCCATAACGAGTGATGAAATATTGAACAGCGTAACCAAAAAAAATCTCTTCTAAATATCTCTGGAGTCTTATCAGCTCCTTCTTTCCTTCGGGGAACTTGGCCAGCTTTGAAACGCATAACAGAAAAACAAAATAGCTCATAACGGTGGTTTTATCGGTCTCAATCGTATATGGCGCTAATGGACTCCGCTGATTTATGATATAAGCTATTCTTTTTACCCGTACCCACCTTACAAAACAGTCTCCAACCCCAAGTCGCATTTCTCAACTCTGCGCCGTATTAGACATTCTTGGGTTTCGCCAGCCCCTTGCATAATAATATCTAAATTCGAAACCAGTATGTCCGTGAGGGTAGCTTAGATCATATTCAAACTTTCGTACAAACACGAACTGGCGCTCTCACATACCGTTTACAGGAGCTGGCGCAGAACGATCTCTGCTAGGCCGAATAGGTTGGGCCAGCAGTGAAGCTCGCCCGAATGTTCTATTTAGATGAGTTAGCAATGAGACTATCTAGACGGCGGTCCGTAAACCCACCGAGCAGATGACTGAACAACGTGCCCGCTCTCCAGCGCCGGTGTCGCGAGCAGTCTCTATCTAAATTGGAATAGGGAATAGGACCACCTAATAACCAAAGCCGAGACGTGTCGAGTACTACCAAAATCAGGGAAACTTCGTTAAGGGACCGCGACCACATTGGATATATTGGCCACATTGGCTTTTTCATCTCTCTCACCCGTTCTCTATCTCATATAGCTAGCTTCTCGTGACCGCATTTTTCGACAAAAAGAATCCTGCAATGCGCCGTTGTCAGCTCGCCCTCGAGCCAAAATAGGTCGATTAAAAGCTAATAGAAGTGACGAAATAAACATTGTATAAAAACAGCGCGTTTCTACTCTGTAGTGGATCGAGGTGTATCTAGGTAGAAAACGATTTTTGTTATATATAAAAAGTCTCAGGGGAATTCTACGCTCAGGCATATACAGGGGAAGACTAGCTAGAAAACGGAGGAGTGAAAAATGATATTGAAAATCGATATCACAGGCACCCGGTTTGATTTTAGTATTAATTTTAGCGAGTTTATATCTGGCGAGGCCAGATATAAACTCCCTAAAATTCGAGCTGATTCCTTGCTCAGATTTAATGAATTAGCACTTTCTTATATTTCTGATCCATTCGTTAAATGCTTTTGAAAATGTTGCCCCAAAATAGTCTTCTATTTTGTGTTAATTTCCAGTCAAGTTAATGATAATTCTTGCCTAAACGATTAGATTCATAGCATGTCAATACTACTTTAATAGGTAAATTCAGATCTTGGTCGAGGCCCTGGTGCATGCTTGCTTCACAACTGCATCGCTATAAAGCAATAATAAAAAAAAAAAGCGACTACAGTGGAAAATTGTGCGATGCGTTTGAAAACGTAGAAATGTCTTTGAAGCAAAAATGGGGCTCGCAGTAGACCAGAACGGGTGAGACTGGCTGCAAAGGGAATTTAATCAGTAAAAAGTTTCAAAGACGCTACCTAGGCGTGCACATCAAGTGTTTCTTTTGCAGTTAGCTTTGAAAAGAAGGAGAGAAAAAGAGGTATGCTGTTTGTTCTTTACACCTTACACGTTTTTGTTAAACGTAGACCTATTTTCGCCGAATAGTGCAAAAATAACACGACCATCATATGCGATTTATTTGCCTGTCGTGACATAAACTTCTAGATGTAAACTGGCCTTTCGATAACCTCTAAACATTTCTACATTAACTTCTACTTTGTGATTAGGATATGACAAAAATATCATTTGGATTTTAAGTAAGTGCTAAAAAATGTAATGAAAGGTAAATAAAATAAAATTATATTTGCGCATTAAAATCCTTCGACGGTAATAAACAGCCTTTAAGTTAAGACAGTGCTTATTGAACATCTGCAATACGGCTAAACAGGGTAAAGTAATTTTTTTTTGTTTCGGTTTAGGATTCTCTTTAGAGCTTTCTATTGGCTACTAAATAACGTAGGTTGCATAATGTCGTATAATAGACAAAAAAATAACTTTTGGTACTACAATACGATGTATAACATGAATAAATTGAACCAACAAACCGTTTGATGTGTCTTGTTCTCTAGGGTGTATGTTATGTCAAAGTTGTTTACTGCTTGTCTGCCTCTTATTGACATAGTAATTCTTTAACGGTAAGAAGTTGGCACTGCACCGAAGACGCTATTTGGTTTTTGAAGCATTATTTTAGCTAAATAAAAACTTACGAAGCTCTAACGAAGCGATTGCGACCCCGACAAATGCAATATGAGGTAATGATAACAGAAATGCGAAGAAAACCTGCTTTGAAACGTAGGTCGTTTAAAAAAAAGGGGTCGCAAATCGTTCTATATACTGTCAAGTTTTGGATGTAAAAAAGTAAACTATAATTATCCAATCCAGATCTCATGCACTAATGGCATAAAAATATCAGTTTAAACGTTATGGCTTGCGGCATAGAAAGAAATAATTGGCTTTTTCTGTACATGCATTGTGCTAGCAGTACGTGTGTTATTACACGTTGGTACTTGAATAGAAGTACCTTTTCGTATGTGCCTCGGCTAAACACACTCGTAGTTCGTACTGATAGTCATACGTACAAAAGCTGCATGAAATTCAAAACCCTGCTTTGCAGGTACGATCACCTGAGTCCATTAGAAGTTTTGCAAGATATTAGCATCTTGCCTACGGAAACGAAATTAACCTGGGTTCTTCAATAATGTTTTATACTTCCCTCTTCTTAACGCTGGGTTGTAATTTTGCGGCATTTAATACATGTCTCCTCTGCGGGTAACCCGAGGCCAAAGTAGCGATTGGCCTCCTAAATGTTTTAAAATGTTGCTTTAAAATCCGAGGTAACTGTGTTGTATTAGCATTATCTGTAATCTCCGGGTCGTATACCTTCCAGAGTGTGGAAAATATACGCCTATTGCGCAGGGATTATAACATCATGCGTCCTACAAACAAGTCAAAGACTCCAAGCAGCTGGGCTAAACAAATAGCTCATCGCCGTTTTACGGATAGAGCAAAGTTTCAACACAGAACTATCTATATCCGCTTCATAAATTTTTGCAGTATTCTCTTCGTTGTGACACGTCGAAGAAAGTGCACTAGGGCATTTGCTGCGAGATAGGCCAAGCTTAAAGATGATAGAAAGTAGGCCAACTTTTGAGCTGATACATCAACTATGCGCATTTCGAACGGCTTCTATTCAAAACAGTTACTCAGTGCCAGTCGTGATGTCAAAAATATTACCTCAAAAGGAGACAAACATAATTTGTTTTCCTTAGCATTTTTGGTCATTCTTACTGATTGAACGAACTTTCGTGTAAAATCAACAACTCGCCAGAGTGTGTTTTGCTAGACATATTTCTGACAGATCTATGAAACCGTATAGCATCGTAAACACCTGCCAATGCTGTAATTTAAACCAGCGAGTGTTGTATATGGTATAATGGTTACCGTAGCACCGCGCTCAGCGAGATAGGTATTAGGCACCGAGATTACGCCGTTCTTTCTCAAAAATATGGGGTCTTTTTCAGTGTGGTATCTGTTTCTTGGATAGCAGCGATAGCTTAGCAACCAAAGAAACGCTCATCACTTTCACTATGACGCCCAAATTAGAGGGTGGTCATTGCTGAACATGTCAACAATCAACTAGCAAAGGAAAAGGTACCCGACGAGTATTACTTGAATCCGAATGACACAGGCAACCGAAAGTCAATAAAGTGGGTTCGTCAGGAGAGATAAACAAGGTCACAAATGATCTCACTCTATAAAGTTTCTGTTTCTACTGTAGCTAGCGAAGACATGCGCAAATAGGGGACGTAAATTCAATCAGCGAAAACAAGAGCTAACCTTAATAAAGCAAGGAATGCCAACGTTCTAGTAGGCGAGGATCCGAGTCAAAAATCATCATAAGTACACTTGCATAGCTCCCAAAAGGGAAGACATGGTTTGGGAAGCTATACTCTGCTAATGTATTATAAAATATGAATTTTGTGTCCGATGTTTCTGAACGCATAACAACTCTCTAGAATTATTTTGTGCTCCATGGAGACATAAACATTTATTATTTACACCGGATTGGGAAAGCTACGTTTCCAGACTAACCAGAGTTGTGTACCAAACCCATTGAGAGCATTATGCAGATTGCTAGGCTATTAGATTAGAATAGCTCGGAGCAGTGTTAAGGTTCTATAGGCCTTTTGTCTATGAATAATGCACCAGAAATGCTCATGGAGAAATGGGATTATAAGCACGACGCCGTCATCCTTCACCGAAAATCAAGATGTCATTGTCAGTCATTATGGGTTTCCAGGTATACTTTTTTCTTATTGAACATTCTTGGTTGCCGATTCTCGGCGTTACTAAATGAAAAAAAAAATGGCAGGGATGTTTAGTGATAAACTATTACATTACATAGGTCTAGGTTTACATACGCCAGATCCGCTTCGGATTAACGGTGTTTTACAGCATTCTTGCTCCTAGAAGCGATGTATTATTCTAGCAGCGTAAATGATGAATCGACTCGAATTATTTGTTCCATTAGCCTTTACTACAAACAATATGCGTTCCGAATGTGTACCCTTCATACTGTCCGATGTGAGTCCTATTACGTGACAGGTAAATATATGTTTTTATATATTATATATATATATATATATATATATGTTATAAAGACAAGCCATTCCTGCAATAGGATTTTTCCTATCACACTTCTCTTACGAATGCGTTCATCCGGTTGAAAAATTAGCAGTTACTAGGTCGCGGCAGAGGTATACAATGGTGCTTTTCTCCATCGTCCTTGTTGTCACTACGTGGGCGAAGTCGCTGTGACCTATAGCATTATAGAATTTATTAACGTTCCTTGTCAGAAAGACTGGATAATGCAGGCCAACCATCTGCAAGGATAGCATTCATCAACAAGGTTTCAGTTTCCTAGCGTTCATTACCTACATGGGTATATATCGAGTTTATAGCAACTTGTGTACGCCAACGAATGCGGCAGACGCCTACACCTCGCCGGAGCAAGGCTCGATGTGTCCTATAGGTCAGTCGAAGTATATTTGAAAAAATAACCATATTTGCTGTTTGCCCTGCCTTTGGTTTCGTTCTTACTTCAAACACCCTCGTATCTCATCATCACGTGAATGTAAAGCTAACAATATTACATTTTATCGTTAATCGTTCATTAAGTGCCTTACGTATTTCATTGCAAGCCTATTAATTATCTTACATGTTATTATTAGGTTCTTATGTGTGAAATGGTCATGGACATACTATCCAGCGCTGACTTGAGAGGACAGCAAAAGATTATGTTATGCAGACGATTTCGCATACGGTATTAAATGATAAAACACAATAGAATGTATAGTTTACCTTCCGTTTTTTAGAAAAGATTCTATGCTTGATGATACTTATTCTAACCTATTCAGTTTCAAGCATTGCCACTCAACTACAATAACTGAAAGGGCAGCTAATTTCGTTTATCTAACCTTGGTTAGATTTAATTCATATTGTAAGTAAAAAAAAAAGTTCCACTGAATGATATCATTACAATATGGCATATCCTGTTTAAAAAACAAAACAGTGTAACACGTGCAAAAAGACGAATATTTGCAAACATTAAAAATCGAAAAGTTTACAATTAAAAAAAAAAAAAGTATATTTTTCAAAAGAAAATGGCATGTTTTTCTACACATTGCCATTTATGGTTAGGGCTCTGATTGGAAAAACCAGGCGTTGCTAATACGAGGTCCACAGTACTACAAGCATAGAAACCATTCGTGTGAAACAAGGTAGATTAGGTGCAATTTGTTCAACAATTCCTTTCATGAGAAAATTATCCAACTTGTGGCTCAAACATCTTCCAAGGTATCAGCTTTGGGTGGCCTAAGAGCTTTAAGCTGGGTCACCATAACCTTCTGTATCTCCTTGTTTTGCGTTCGTTGTCGCCTTTAGTCGCCATATTGCCGCAACTACCGGTGCGGCCGCGAACGTAAAGGTAACGATAAATTTGAACGCGTTAACAAGAGATCGTCAAGTTAATACCGAAGACTATAATAAAGTGCATAGACAAAGTCTATGGAAAAATGACAAAATGGTTTTTAATGTTCTGTTTCGCTACCTTTAGCCCATCGGATCATAGAAAGGAGTAGCGTAGTCCCTGTACGAAAACCTTAACCCATTAGGGAAACTTCGGTGCTGGGGTTAGGCAGTGACTTGCTGTTGATTATCTGTTGAGCAAACGCATTGTTGTACTTATATACGACACAACAAGCAACCCTCGATAAAAGGCAAGTACAACGCTTCACTGAGTCCTCCAGTACTTTAGCGTAATCCACTGCAATCTTTAGATCAGGTCGTAATAGGAAAGTTGTGCTGTCTCCTACAAACATATTTTTCGGCAATGCAATTTGTCGTGGGTGTTTTTTTCTTATAATAAGATGAGCTTTAAATTGTTGTGTTACCTTAAAATGCGTGAATTTTAATAGAATTCAGATATAATTTACATCTGTAAATTAGAAGAGTTTTGTTTTTAGATCGTCACTAAATAGCTATAATTAGATAAAAAAGCTATCCAGATAAAGTTTCAAATGTGTTTTATATGGAGAGAGGTCGAGTGTATGAACCACGAGGTCGCTTCATATTAATCTACTTCTTCTTTGATAAAAACAAAGAAGTTCAGCAATGGTGGGCTCTCAGTACCACACAATTGACAATAAACTTTTCAAGGCTGAATAGAACTTAGTGCATTACATTATTATTATTATCCGCCATTATCAGCTACCTGTCTGTCTAATTCTCTCTAGGAAAGGGCTGTTCACTCTTAAAACTAGCATAACGATGCAGAGGATCGCCCCGTTCTGCATTGCAGTCATCTGCTGCGCAGTTTTACGCTGATTCAAGTGACACAACGTGTTGCTAGGCGAAGCTTGGCCGTGTCAAGGGCAACGTTTACGGCTTGCAGCCTCAGCTCCTCAAACGCTATTGTTCCTGCATCCGAAGAAGAATGATCCCCCACAAGGGAAAGCGGTTCCAGTTCTCTCATTGTCAAGTTAAGATTGGACACTTCAGTGGATGAATGAATTTGTGAGGACAGTTAGTTGATTCAAGACACCGCAATAAAGACTGTCCCTTTAAGTTGAAATCAAGATTCGTCTTCGTTGTTATCTTTTCGAACGCAGCACGTATCGTCATCTTTGTTTGGCTTTGCTTAAAAAGGAAAAGGCAAGAAAGGGAACACTTAAATGTTTTGTTCAATCAGAATCGTTTCCAAAAGCTAAGTAACGACTACCCTGGAAAGCCTTTGTCTAAGTTAATGAAGCAAAATCTAAATCGAATTACGCTGTATTGAGCTTTGGTTTACAGGACACGGAATTCTCATTAAATTTTCTTTAATAGGACTTCTGTGCATATTAGCGTTTTTTTTTTTAGCAGAGTTCAAAATAAATTTTGAAGTAAATAAATGTTTGTTCTCTGTAATGACACTTTTCGCTTCGTTCTCGGTTCTTAATCATGTTCTTCCCGTTTACCTAATTTTGATGGTTTTTTTTTTCGTTAAATTCGTTCCATTGCTCGGAAAATATTTGGAAAACCTTGATACAGAAAATCCAATATCGCTTAATCACTACTACCACTGTGTATTATAATGGTTCAGTTAAAAACGATACCACACGTCTCTATGCCTGTAGCCATGGCTTTTGTTATTATAGTTTAATGATAATATCACATGGCAGCAAATAACTATACTGCCGCAGCGCACGACCTTCGTGCTAGTTATTATTAGCAAGGCTAACTACCGGTGTCCAGTTGAAAAGCGATCAAGGGAGGTGAGATGCGGTTTGAAAATTTTTACTTACCACCCCTGGAATAGATTCCCTGTCACTTATTAATGATATGTCTAAGGTACGCTTGCTTTTTCTGCTCTGCTCAACCGGTTTGACGCCATTAATAGGTGGAGAAAGCTGCACCCGTCTGGAGGAGAGAAATGAATAACACAGGATGTTCTTAGTCGCAGTGAACAAGGTAAGCAGCCAGCCGAATAGTCTGCAGGGTCTATTGCAGTATCGGCAGAAGCGGATGACAATAAGGACTCTAGAAATCGGCTAGCCGCATTCACCCCGACCACCAAGTTTATCTCAGTGCATCTTGTTACCCTTCGACACGTCCGTACAACTGCGAATGATAACTCACTCGATTCAAGTGTGCCATTGGTCCATCCCAGCCTAGACATTCGTCTCCAGCCAGCTAAGTAGAGTTCAGCTCTTACGATGATAAAACAGGATACGTGCTCGTATAATATAGGGGTACCTTCCACTATACTGTTAAACCGCTGCTATTAGAGGGAAAGTAATGGCAACAACCCACGGTCATTCGCAGAAACGCAAGGTGTCAGAAAGCAGAAAAAAAGGTGCAAATAAACGCCGAAAGGACGGTCACACTAAAAATCATCGAGGTTGACAGGAGTCTGCTGAAACAGACGACCTTAGCTTCCGATGAACGTGGTACAAATTTGTCATCAGAGAGACAGAAGATTGGTCCCTCAGCTGTCCTACAGCAACATACATTAGCGTATCTATCGGATCGGGTAGAAGGGCGGAATAGGAAGATACAGGAAGAGAACAAGAAATATAGATCGTGCGTAGGTCCAAATGCAGGCCTAGAGATTTACTAATGATAGAATAGATGACCCGTATATATATATATATATATATATATATATATATATATATATATATACATCATTAGGGATATTTGCTTATAAATTTTAACAAAACGACATCTACACAAAGATAGACATTTTTTGACCATGCACTAAAAGTGTAACTCACGATGGTCACGCTCATTTAATATTACTATTGCTTTTTTGTTATTACTGCTTTTGACAAGTGACCGTGCGTCCATAAATATTATCACAAAAGTCGTGAAGGCTTACCTATGCTACGAACGAAAAATTCCAGCAGGAGCAAGTTTTTGGACTCAAAGCAGGCCAAAGGCTCCAATAATGCAAAGGCTCAAAACAACCTATAAGTACTAAAAAGACTAATTATTAGAGCTTGTCTGCGCGACCCAGTTGGCAACTGATATCCTGCTCTCGAAACGACTCTTAATTTTTATCTAAAACCTATGGGTACATTAAAAATTGCCCGTTGAGTCAAATTTGATTGAGGACTTCCGGTTTTATTTCCCGAAAAGTTTTCCACGGATTTTTTAGAAACCGCGTAAAATATGGTCGCCGATTTCGGGCAAAGAGAGGAGTTAATGACCCATCCCGCTTGAGCACGTTGGATAAGCACTGCTGGCCTTTGCTAAAATTTCGAAAACACCATACTGTTTTCCATCATGCTGAACTTGCTGTTTTATTGTACAAGGATATGCCCGTTTCGTCAGGCCATTAAAACCCAACCGACTTTGATATGTACGTTACGGTTAGTCTAACAAATTAGCTGTAGAAGATAATGTGCATCTTTTATTATTGAGTTTCCTAGGCTTCAATTATTGTTGTTGTCTGTCATAGGGAAACAATGCAATATAGACGCGTTCATTGTTATAGTTTTATTTGATAAGAGAGAGATAAAGTATTATGTCTCAAAACAAAATTGTTTTTCGTTTTTTTTTTTTATCTGATCCTAAAATGGTTCGTTTAAACGTTATCCGAGAAACGTTTATAGAATAATAATGTACATCAGAACGGTGGTATGTTGTACCTAAGAGCATCTGTGTCAAACATTTGCGCACACGGGAACCAGCAAAACAAGATGGCCTTTATTTCATCTGTGCCCAGCGTAAGGTCCAGAGCCGACGGTTAAATCTCGTTCCGCACTAATTCGCTATTTATTACGCATTAGTACATCGCATTTCTTATTTAATCATGCTACGAATTGTGTTGTACGCTCTTGCAAAATCATACCGATCCTGAGTATCATCAGGCTTACCTATGTACGTCGTCCTTACACTGACATTTGGGGGATTTCTTGCTTCGGAACAATTTGTTAATCATATCCACTATGTAAATATACTCTCTCTGCATATACTCGGACCCACGCAAACTCTCACAATACTAGATAGCCATCCGCATGCCTAACCATAAGTACAAAACGTAGTTGTCTATCTGTTAATTTTATATATATATATATATATATATATATATATATGTATATCAATACTGTTAGCAATAGTAGTATCTGTTCCTTCTGATTCTTTATCATTTTTCGAGCTTATCGATTTCACACAGAGAGCCATGAACTGCTATAGTGCTAGTGAAATATGCGGCCCTTCGAAAATGCGAACGCCTTATTAACGAAAAGTCATCATACCCGGACCCGGGGTCCTTCCATCTTGCAGTTCTAATTACTAGTCCTAGCTTTTCATGATTAGACATTGATATTTGTAAGCTCAGTGCTTTGCGTAAATAGCCACCATTTCCTTCGCCTGTTCTGTGCTTTGTGTTTATAAAAGTATCTCGTGTGCGCTAGATGTCGCTACGATGTGCTTGCCCCTGCAAGGGCATTTTACGGATTTTTAACGGATTACACACATGAACTCCGGTGTCAGACACTGATAAGTGCTCATACGATAGTAATTATGCTTGTATATTTAGGTGTAAGTTATTTATGTATGTATTTATAATGTATTTATGCGAACGGACCTGAGCACCGCTAATAATTCAAAATAAAGCAATAAACCACCTGTAAACGTAGCTAGCTTAACGCTGAATGGATTAGATTGGTACGTAGCCGGTGTTTGCTGCAATATACAAGTCGAATTCTAACTTTGGGTCGCTACTCATAGGGTACAAAATATTTGATATAGACTTTTTAAACGCAAGTACCTTACGTTCTGAACGTCTTTTAGATGACATAAAAATGTCACGTTTCTAATATGCATAGTGACTCTGTTGCATCTTATTGTACCGAAACCATACAGGAACCGTTGGGGTTTATTGTGTCCTTGCGAACAGCAAGCGCTTTCGTGTAAACGGTCTAGAAAATGTCAAACGAGATGAAATCGCGTGGTGTCGATTGCTATACATACTTAACGCGGGGTCGTCATTCTGTCAATGCCCATCCCAGTACGATCTCTATGTTGCTGTTGCGTGTGTGGTTCGGGCCGGTCTCGTTACTTATTATTTTTTTAAAGCGTACAAAAGTACTGCTACAAAATGACTGCTATTCCTGCTGGATGGCCATGCAAGACATGCGAAATCGACTGGTACATCTATATCAGAATAAAGAAAAGGTAAGCTTGCCAAACACGCTTTGGACGCTTTTGGAGCCAAAGCATAAAATGACACGTCAGCACCAATGTGTACTGAATATGTTTGGCTTTCGCTTGTTCTTGCAGCTGATCGCTTTAGTTTAAAATGTACGGTAATTCTTGATTGCCTGGCTCAGCAGTTTCTTTCTAATTGTGTTGAGGCTTTTTGTTACGGGTCCAGTAAGGTATACTGTTTTTCGGTATAGGCCTCGCCACACGATACGAAAATAGCAATAGTGCGCAAAGCATAGGTTCTAGGCGTGTTAACAAGGGCTAAAGTCAGATGTCATAACGAAAACGTATTGGACGAATGTCTTTGTGGATAGCATATTTGCCCGTAATCTTAGGCAAACATTGTGGTATAGGTTCGAGTTCGGCCATAGACACATGGTGCATTTCGTGCTGGGAGCCAGCCGTCCGATGGAATGCCCAAAGGCGAAACTGGGCGAAAAACTCGAAGTATTGACTAAGCATACCATCATGTCTCTATATGGCTTGCCCTTCATACTGCTCGCTTGATATGAGCCTCAAGACAGGAATATGCTCGGGAAAGTTACAAGCAAAGATTAGTTAAAATTGCAATAGAACAACTATCTGTGTGTCAGTAACGCCATAGAGCTAAAAGTTCCGCTGAACTTTTTTATCTATGAAGATGCAATATTAATTAACGTCTCGTCCCTTCTTCCTCATTGTCAAGTAAGCCGTTTTTATTACTACCGTTCTTATTGCGGGAGTTGCTTATTGAAGTACGTAGCTTGATTTTAGCAAATACGAACGTTTCCGCTATGAAGCAATCCTTTTACTCTATATATAATTTAACTAATAGCGCTTCAACTTATAGTTCAACTTAATAAAAGCAGCAAATTTGAGTACGCCATTTGTGGCAAAGCGCTTTCAAAAAAAATTCCACCGATATGAGAAATACTTAAAAGTGTTCTGATCAAGAAGGAACTAGATAAAAATTATCCAGTAAATATCTATTAACAGGTCTCTTGCAACGACAGTGTGCAGAAGTTTTCCGAATACCTATATTTGACCTTAACAGCTAAGGCTAGCAAAATCCAATTGCTTGCTCAGAACAAAAAGTTTCATTCAAAGCTCATTGTCGAGAGACGTTAGAAGTAAATGAGAGCAATAATTTGTAAATATAGTAAATAAGCTACTGCAAAAACCACCTTGAGTAACACGGTACATCAAGAAACAGGTAAATTTGATGTGTGGCGAACACGCTTCGCTTCCTCTTGAGAATTAGGCCTAATTATATTTTGACACCAGGGTAAGAAGAAGGCCTAGCTATATGCAAAAAAAAGAGATTATTACTATTAGCATTATCAGTATCATCAGCGCGTTGCTCAGTCTAAAAGAGCCAACCGATTTCTGTCTCTGTACACATTTAATCACAGCCAAAATCTTACCAAAAACCATATATTGTATGGTATAATAAGGCTACTAGATAGCCGTCGATTGCTGTACAAGTAATGGAGCCTTCTGCATCCAGCTTGTCTCTGGAAAGAGAAAACATTTGTGGTAGCCTTTGTAGTGAACTGTGTACCGTAAACATCAGGGTACTAGCCTCTATGCCCACTAATTTAGAGGGTACATAATCAATCTCGATGAAAATCAGCGAAGATAAGAAGTGTCTGACAGAGAAAGATCATGTGATGCAATGATCAAAACATCTGCAATGACTTTGGACTGTTGGAAGGAAGGCTGGCAAACCTTGTCCGAGCAAAGTATGCAATATGGCCGTAACAGGCAAAATAAATACGCTGTATAGAACTACTCCACTTAGGAACACAACGTTTAAGTATAGGACACTCACACAGCAGCAGCGGCGGCGATCCAATCCGAGATGAGACGATATTCTCTGGTATCATAAGCTACCTGTATGGCTTGCCCCGTGATGCATTATCCTTGGCATTGAGTTTGAAAGATTTATACCGACGATATTCAGATATCGAACAGTAAAACGCGAACGTTCGTAGAGTGTGATCGCCAAATACTTTTAAAGTTCTCTTAAATACGTTGTTTGTAAATTGTTCGTTATTTATTCGTCAAAACCTTCCTCGAAAAACGATTGCCTGCCCGGATCCGGAACAGCCCTACAACGGTACCCTTGTTACTCGAAACAACTGACCTTAGCCGTCGGTGTAACGTGGTTTCTTGAGAAAATAATTAACTGAACTTGTTCGTGTCGCAGAACGCAGAACCGTACGACCGCCAATAGCTATGGTCGAACTGCAACTGGAACTGCGAGCAGACCCGATGGGACGCGCCCGTATACTGCGTACAGGGAGTACAAGTACGTAGCGATGAGCAATGGCAAGTAAGGAAAGAAGGCTGGCGGACGGTAGGGTAGAGAAGCTAGGAGAATGTGTGATGGCCTATGGAGTGACAACGTTGTCCAAATATAGCGTACAACTCGTGACAAACTAATATTGACTAATAAACAAAAAGGATGGATGGCCGTCCTGTGTAGCTTGGCCGGTCGGACTCCGTGTACAGCCATCCTAATCCGTTAGCTGGTGGAAAAGATCATACGCGGAAAAAGCCTCCACGAATACAGTCGTAGAATTAATAGATTTTTTTCGCTTTCACCGACTGGCCTACATTCGCCTTAGTTGGGCTACTGCCACTTTCTTCTTTATGACACGACCAGCATCGATCTTGCCCATTTCACATCGCTATATGAAATGCGGAGAAGTCCATTCCATTGAGCTGTACGACGACCCTTGTAGTGAGACCACATTAGCTTTCAATGCACTAACCCTCAAATTATGCGCCTACATTTAGCCCAAGTCAATAGAGAATGTATTTAAGAATGAGCGGAAGCATTTTAGATTGGCCATCCCTCTTTTGTTGCTCACACTATTGGACACACAAGCAGGGTTTCTTCATCTGTAAACATGAACAAATTCCCGTTGGTCCTGCAAAAAATCGACCTGCGTATTTTAAATAGCATAGATCCATAGATCTGCTTGGGCGCTTATCCCATCTTGCGGGGAAATGCCAAAATTTTATTTAAAAAATTATACTTACAATGTATAATAGCATAGTGTCCACTTCACTATGTAAACGTCGCATCAAAACTTTGTCAGCAACAAATATAAAATCCTACCACAAAAACTCCCCATGTAAGGCATAGTAATTTCACAGTCTTCCTGAAGAGTATAAGTATGAAAAACATATATTTTCCAAGCGTGTAACCGTTATGCAGACCAGTATAATAAAGAATCTCGTATCATACGGCTAATTTTGGATAAGCATTAACCTATTTCAAGCGGAAGTATCTATTCATAAAAAGATAAAGGCATAGTATTTTGCTTATCGCCTAATTTTTGTTGCAATAAAAAGCTTCTGCACGATCTACCGATACGAAATTCGATAATCATAACTCTGGGAAACATTAAACACAGCAGGTCAAGTCCAAGATGTTTAAACTGGCTCAACTTAAACCGCTGTTACAAAAATGGCTATTTAATAGTTTTAGAAGTTAACGCCAGATACCAAGCAAAGTTTCATGTACTGGCAAAACGGTGAACTGTCTGCTGATGGGATAGCTCGATGACGCTTTAATTTTTGTTCTAAAAATGAACAGCTTCGCTGTGGTATACATGTCGCCTTGGCAATAAAAATCAGCAGGCGTCTTATGCTACTTCAGTGTCGACATAATAGCAAATCGAACTGGCAGCTGACACACCGTTTACATAGGAAATGAGCTAGACAGAAAGGGAGCTCAAAAAAAAGAGATACATTCGACTTTTTTTGGTAATACGTAGTGCGCTCAAGTTTGTTAGATGACCAGACTAAGAACTCATACACACTTTGTTTTTAACTACGTATTTTAGAAATATAGTTATTTGTTTGGAGCCCTGCATCGATACGCACCCCAATTACAAATACGTAGCTAAATCTAACATAAATTAAACCATTTCCACTGAAAGCTGGCCATATGTTAGCCGGGAATCTGCCTAGATATCTTATATCGGTAAACGCCAACTAGAGGTAGCAGTATCGCTGCTCTGCCGTCACCTACGCCGCACAACGATGCATAATGACGAGCCTTCTAGCTCATGCAGCCTCTTACTCGCCTATGCAATATGTGTCAACGTTGCAAGAAGCTTTATGAAGGCGTGTGTGAAAGCTGGTTTGGCTATAGATAGCCGATGGAGGAACGGGATCTTGTCAAATCTGCATGGAAAGTAACGATAACACGTGAGAAAAGAGATTCTCCGTCCGGTGTCCTGCCCCAAGGCCTAGCAGAAATCAGCGAAGCGAAGGATAAATTTGTCTAGTTCATACTGATGCGGCCATTACCAGAATACCAAAACAATGTATGTTCGGAAAAAGGTAACCTTATCATCGCAATACAGCGTTGCTGCGGAAGAGGCGGACAGATTTAGGACGCTTTTTTTGACCGCGCCGTCAGAACCATCCTGAAATCTCAATCAAGTCCGCTACTAGAGGCCAATATGGGGAACACAAAGCTTAGAAATGAACAACCAATACAACAGGATCGTGTATTAGGAAATCCAAAAGGCCAGTAAAATCGGACTTCCTTTGAAGTGGAGCTCATTTATTCCACATGCAGGGAATAGGGTACACTTGTACTTTCGTAGTTTCGATTTTAAGGCTTGTTGTATACTAGGTTAATATAGCTCTATTATTAGATTCAAATACGTTTTTTTTTCGCCCTGTTTCAACCATCTGTTTGAATACTGTAAAAATATCTTGCACCAAGTTAGCTGATAAAATTGTAGGTTGTAATAGAACTGCAAAGCTTAATATTGATGTTTTACCCTAGGTTTCTTTACGTGTATGGTATTTGGTCGTCATTTATCTGGTTTTAAGTGAAGAGCTGAGAACGTTATCAATATGTTTTGTTATGTGCAAATACACATAACCGCATGCAGACTAATAAACAGCATTTGCTTGCTATTAACGCTAAATTTGCTTCTGGTCCCCAGGAGATTTTACAACGTAGGGGCTGTTAAAGCGGCTCGTTACACCGAAGACTGGCAATTCTACAGTTGAACTCGATGGTGGCAGAACCTCGATACGGGCTTCGTACTCTTACAGGAGGTACATGCTTTAGGGATTAGATTTACATTTTTACAATGAAACAATTTATCCTTTTTTCAGCAAGTTTACTCACGTGCTTTTAGCGTGCTCGTTTTTGAATAGTGTCCATAATTCAAACGTAAAGACGTTCGTTTTTTAATTTTAATCCTAATTCTCTTTTTATTTTAATTTAAAACCTGATATTTCTCTTACCGACGGTCGATGATTTAGAGCCGATGAGCCGCATCATCGGTTTCTCGAAGCCGACACTGATTACCTGCCTCTGCGTCCTACCTGCCGATGGTGTCTGCCCACGTTAGTTTTTTTCACCAGAGTCCGGTTTTCTAGTGATGACCTTCTTGCTGTTATTTGTCTTGCTCGCAACAGACTATGCCTGCATATAGTAAGAAGCACTAAATTTAGCTGACAAACAAAGAAGCAAAAACAAAGGCCGCATGTAGTAAAAACGTCGCGAAACGCCACATAGTAAAACACGGTACTTTGCTTTATAATGACTAACGATTTTTCCCAAGATGTTAATAGAAATAAGAGAGAAAAATTTTTAGATTTCTCACATTCGATTGTGCTATGTAAGGGCGACGAAGTGGACGCCGATCTTTTTTGTCGTAAGGAAGCAGTCTCTGTTCAACTTGAATAGCTTCCTCTAACGAATCCGATACGAACTTCGATTCTGGTTTTTTCCTTCCAAAATCATAACTTTTTATTTTTTAAATTGTTAAAAAAGGGTCCAACCAGTTCTTCGGTCAGATTGTTTTGTGTAGGTATGAGCTACATCCGCAGAATGGTAAGAATGATTTAACGGCCGTAAACGATAACTTTTGTCGATTTTCCAAATTTACTAAATAATTTCCTAAAACCTAAAAAATAAACGTAATTTGACATTTGTGACAAACAGAACACATTTATTAAGCCGAATGGAGAGACCTAGGTAGTCAATATTGTCGCTTCGCATTATGATTAGTTCTAAGAAGTTTGCCATTCAGTAAAGTGGGCTAATATCTAATAAGTGTATTAACGTAATTTTCGTATCGTTATTAAAATCAATATAAAAAAAAGCGCACTTCGAAATTTTTCAAAAAAAATCTAACAGTTATTACTTAAAAAGGTAGTTTTCTTTTTGGAAAAGATTCGTGATGATGCTCGAATAGCGGAAACCTTCCTAGCATCAATCTGTGCGACTTTTACACTGGATAGTTTGTGTCTTTTAAGGAATGACCAAGAGGGGTCTCGGTACACCTGTTTCTAAAAAAATGTCTTTCTTATGAGTAAAAAACGCAGGGCTCACACGCCTTGGCATAGAGGCGTTGAAGAATTAGCCTCCGATCACAGCTGAACGTGCCCAAAATCATAAATAGATGAATAATTGTCACAACCATATTTTTTTGGGCCCACTTAAATTGGAGAAGCATTACCTTTTGTAATGTTAAAACCGTATAAATGCTAACTTTCCATTTATCTATTTATATTTTGTAGGCTCATATGCATAAGGAAACACGAAGAGGAGCGATCTCCCTCAGAACAGGAGGCTCTCTAAAACATGTGATGAGCCGATTCAATAACAGGCCAAACCACTTTGATCGGGAATATTTATCTAACTTGATACATATGTCTAAGTAGATGCGTTGCATCGAAAGGGGGAAGGAATTTTTCATCTGCTGCATGGACCAATGCAGTGAAATTGATTGCGATCGTTCGTCAAGCTGAATGTGCATATTTATTATTACGTTACGTAATATGCGTCTATGGCGGAACTTAAATAATTAACTTACATTATGTATGGTGATTTTAGGCGCTTTCTGAGCTCATCATCCGCTTACCTTCCACTAGCGCGAGTTAGCAAAAGATAATAAATCAGAAGTCGATAACGATTCGGTTTTCTCTCCAGGCGTTTTGCCTTCGTGCCTATTACAAAAGAAAAATTAATCGCATTTTGCCCCCGGAGGAATCACCTTGCTTTTAATAGCAGCTACCTTCGAAGAGGATCTGCGACTCTTATCTTACGCTTGCCCTGTTTCCGTTTTTATAGTTTAAAGCAACGACGACCAGATAGAGCAAACTAGAAGCCAATATACTTTAAAAAAGCCACACGGCAAGGAGATAAGGATAGTTCCTCGTATAGATGTACGTCGCTTAGATTTCTGCATATTTGCGTCTTTAATATTCGAGGCACCGTTAAGTATGTATGCACATAGAATAGCTCGGTTTCCAACTGCGGGGCTAGCCGGTAAGGTAATTAGATAAATAAAGAGAGAAATATAATATAGTAACTAGGAGAAGATTTCTCAAAGGACGCGCACCCTAGACAGTTATGTAGTTGTGCGTTTCAATAGCTGATCTATTAGTTGATCAATATGCTGGAACAATGATATAAATGTAACCAATTTTGGGTCGTTGCACCCTTTTTAGAACCTATTATAGACTTATAGTCCTTGCCTGTAAAAGCCAGTTCATGTCTAATAGATATCTTTTGATTACTCTGGGTCCCTTGATGACGTGCTCATAAGCTTACGATTCTCTATCGATGTATCTCTATGATATGGTCTGATTATTACATCCTGTTTGTCTATTTTATAGCGCATAAATCTTATTCAGTTGCTCTTGACGGTCCGACGGCGATCGATTTACTTATTAAATACTCGATCCTCTGTTTTGATTACCAGAAGCTGATACCCATCGCAGAAGCTAGTACGCATTAGATCACGCCGCAAATCACTGGATTTACAACATGAATAAGTGAACCGCATAATGTAACGATTTAGTACAACATGATCCTCTGCTATAACACGAATAGTTGTCATCAAGCACCAGCGTTTGACCTCATTGTTTCACTATGGCTTAGGCAACGTTCTCCAGTTAGCAACGTAATTCTACCTCTAACTACCCCCAAACGGATATCGTTAAACGTGTACTTCGTATTTATTTCGTATCAGCTTTATTGTGCTCTTATCCTAACTAAGCAGCTCATCTACGTTTATTTATTGACTAATAATTTACCGCATGACAGGGCTTTCCATATAGTGTAAAAGCCTGTTCACAAAGAAGAAAGGGACATTTGCGTACGATGCCTGGTAATTTTTTTTCCCCTGTTGGCTTATTATTTTCTCCATTTGATCAGTAAGATTAATACACACTAGGAGCGGTCTACCTAAGGTTCACAACGTATATTACTGAAGGACCATGGTCGTGTTTTTGATCGGTCGTCGCCGCCAATATGCTAACCTCGACACTAAAAATCTGTCCTAGAAGAAAGGAGGTCATGCTACGGTTTTGGCCTGAACACATTTCTCGCCCGTACTGAAATAGTTATAATGACGACGTATTACCTAAGGCTCAAACGATCCATATCACGTCACCTGAATATGAGACGATGACTAAAGAGTTATAATAGTAAATCTGATAGTGATTATATTTTATATACAAACGGCACTGGTGCAGGATTTATAAGAGTGATTCTGGATACCTTCAACCAAATATTATTATATTGTAACATCACGTATTTGCCAAAAATATAAAAATCAACTTACTAGTGGATTCGTTATTGTGACCTATTACTGATTCAATTTCATTTTGGATCGCGGAGGCGCATGGAACCAATGGACAATCCCAATATTTTTAGCTAGACTGACTGTAAATCCAACATCTCGAACAATATCGAGAAAAGATACCACTCATACTTTTAGTTATTGTTAATTTACTAGTGATATATTCGAATATACTGCATCATTGAGACAGACTGAATAATTTAGCGTATAAAAATACTGCGACTCTACCAACTTAGTTTAAGGCAATTTGTGGACTAACACAAATTGAAATTATTTGTTTGTATATTGATGTATGTAATATATTGAATATATTTGAAACTTTTATACTTTTTTTTTCAATAATTACCGGTAGAATTTGGATCGTAAAGGCATAAAGCGCAAGCTATGTCTCATCATCGTTCTAATTAATCCAAGAACCCTAATCAATCAGTTCAGCGTACAGATTGCAACGTCTAACCGTCGTACGGTTGGCTGGCGCGGGGGTCCTGGTTTTAAGAAACCGAAACAGGTGTATCAGCTGTCTGACTGTACCCGTTTGCATCTGATCTGAGACATGACTCAATACGAGTTAACGGGTACTTAAACAAGACGCAGTAAGAGTTATTTGTAAATTAGAAACAAATCGAATTTTAGATATCTATGATTAACTAACAAACCACTTAAATATTTAGGCTGATTCGACTACTCGAAGCAGTTCCTTCGTGGTGCCGACGTGATACTGAACCAAGGACCTAGTTTTAACCTAATAACATCATCGATTTTCACGATTTTTCCCGCAGTGGTAAACCTAAATATCTGAGACCTCTTGCTTTCTCTCAGTTGCAACTCCTCAGGCTGAACGCAATTCAATGCCATTCCGGGAAACCAAAAATCTGTGCGAAGTGTTTTCAACTGTCTCAAGCTTGTGTTCCTGTTTTTTTTTACACCTTTGGATTCGGATCCAAGGCTCTCGTGTCGACGCCGTCTAAGTAGAACTTGCTTAGACTTATTATTGTGGTAACGTTCCAAAGCACATCCTTAGCGCGATTGCTATCTACTCTTAAGTTAGTTGGCCGTCGGCCCTTGCTAGCATCTGGTCGGTTTCTCTTAGTTTCGACGACAAGTTTGTGGCTATTAGGAGCCAGCAAGTTACACGAAATACATTGCGCGGAAAATTAGGTTTGCTAACACTATGGCCGTAAGGATTTATTTAGAGTAGCATTGTCTAATATGCCGGATTCAACAGCAACGCATTTTTACAATGCAGGCCAGGACACAAAGAACCCCGATCCGATATGGGGAAGTCGGAATGGCAAGAGCAAAAAGTAAAATGAAGGCCAACAGTAGTTTACATTGCAATGATGTTATTTTATGTATTTTAGTTCAGAATACAGGCTTGTTTCCAGCGGCAAAAAAACTTACGAGAATTAATCAGACTATCTATTGAAAAATGTATGATCGTTGTACGTTTGCTAATATATAATATAATAATATACATTTCTATACAAATAGAACAACACAGACACTTACTAGCTTAATGAACCGCGCTATTAAGGGCACCTTACTAGGAAAGAGAAGTGCCATCTAGAGTAAATACCAGAAACTTCATGCTAACGTTGGTCCTCATATAAACGTTATCTCTAAATAGTTTGGACGACAATGTTACTTCCGCATCTGCTTATGATTAGCTTTAAAGAAAGTATGCCATTCTCAGAAGGGTTGTGAAGTGGACAAGAAACATTCAACAGAGTACAAATAAAGTAATAACCCAAAATAAAAAAAACAAGTGATCAGAGTTAGTATACTTGGCGTATTTTCTAAGTCGTCTGTGTCTCATACATTCAAGACGCAGGCGAACCTACCCCATGTAGAACACGCATGTGAACTAAGTGTCCTGCTTCTAGTTTAAAATCGAATCAAAATGCGGAAGCGGTACATAGGATGAGTGTCATACGTAGCAGTTTAGGTGAGTCAGTGGTCGAGAAACCTAATACAAGGTTGTCAACTAGTAGCCAGCTCAACAGTTAAAAGAAAGAAGTGTAAGTTAACTAAGATGTGCCAGGACAGCGTTTGTCTAAATGGGCTGGGAACTAGGTAGCAGCCCAAACAGAAGCCGCTGGTGGCTAGAAAACACAAGAAAGATACCGACGAGATGTAATGCAACCAGCGAGGGTGCCGGGAGGGCAAGTCGTCGTGTTATAACGGCGTTGCTTTTGTTACGCTAGACTTGAAAGCTCTGGGTTCGGCTATAGCGGGTCGCACCAAGAAATAGTGCCGAGAAGCCGCTGACGGGACAGTCACCAGAGAGAAGGGCTGACAGTGGTTATGTATTTACTTCCTTGAAAGAAAAAGAAGATCGGGCCAGCCTGATCCAGAGACCACTAAGGGAAGAAGCTCAACTGACGGATATAGAACCCCTCACAAGGCGGACGAAAAAAAAGATTGTTGTGAGATGTTATGGCATCTCCGTGTAGCATCCAGCGTAAACGAAAAAATACATTCTTGTACACAGTGTAACTCGTCACTGTCTGTTTTGACGCCCAACAAATATTGTATTCTGTACTGACGACGATACGAAACTTAAACGATTTATACCTTTAGCAAAAAAAATCACCAAGCGTGTTATGGTATCGGTCAGTATTTCTGCAGAATAAACATCTTGAAAGTGGTACCGAAAGTAGATAGTCATGGACATCGCTGCCAAATTCAATACGGCATAACAGAGCACCCCCAAGGTCTGCACGGCGTTTATATCTTTACTATACGTTCTTACACATTTCTTCTGTGTGCTGTGAGTCTCGAGAGTACTCCGGTTATCCATGCATATAGGTTCCCCCCATCAGCATATAATGCTACAAACGAGTTCTCGTGACATCTCTATGAAAAGAAGAGAAAATTTAATCTAATCTAGCCAGCCGGCACTCGATCCGATTTTGCGTCCTGTACCTCAGGCGTCTTATTTTCCGCTGTAGCTGTGAGGAAACTACTGTTGCCTACGTGCAGCACTAATTGATTGCGTTTGCGTGCCATCTAAATCCTACCATGAAGCGTCGCAAGGCACATTGTTCCGGGCTGAAAAGAAAGCTTATAAGTTAACCCGTCTAAACTGATAGGTTCGTACAAGTGAGAAGGATATTAAAGAAAATGTCTGTGAAGCGTAGCTTACTCAGCGTACGAGTCTGAAGAATGCATCGTAAATGGTTTGAGGTCTAAAGGGAATAATAGAAGGCACGACAGAATGTCATATAATATAATAACAAAATAATAAAAATAATTACTATTAATATCAAAAATGAAGTATGTATGCAAAGAAACGCCTTAAATAAGGACCCACGTGTTCCTATTGGACACGAACAATATTGGTTACGTATTACCGGTAGCGTGAGGTGAAATCGATGACGTACGCCCTCAAAGTCGATTTGGAATGACTGAAGGCCTTGTCCTATCCGTTAGTGCCAGAGCAGATTTAAACCTGTCTACAGCTGACGCCATATTCAATATTTGATTACCTGTATGAAATTACTAGGGCTCCCCCCAAACGAATAACCGCTAGATAATGTACCTAATTATCCGTAAAAGAATCAAGCTTTCACTTAACGGAATTAACAGCCATTCAAAGATAAGATTAATCACTTGAGTTGCAAGTTGGCGCTAAAGAATTTTTGATTCATTTTTCGACTGCGTTCAATGAGTTCAATCTGTTTCAATGTAAGATCGTTAAAAATAATCCCTCTTGATATATACCATCACATATTGCGGAATCGATCAGTTTTCAAGATGAAAGGCATAAGGCTATGATACTCTGTAAAAACACCTGTATTTTCGCCAGCGTGTGCACGGTCGTATAATGCGAATTGCCTTGTTTCTTATATTACATATCAAATGCGGAAAACAAACGTGACAGAATCTAGGACAGTCGTACAAATGTCCTTAAATAGGCTATTGACCCTCGTTCTTTGAAACTGTCAGTTATGATCAATCTATGTACTAAACAAGTCAGTATCGAGGCAGCCAGCGACGTAAGAAAATCAAAAAGTAGCAACAAACCAGGCGTCTGCATACATTTTCCAGCGCAGTCGTCGTAGGCCAGATTGATTTGGTATTCATGAAGTTTCCTAAATCTCACGAGCCTCCATAGAGTCTCCAGTGACAGTAGCAATGTTGAAAGTGTGCATTCCACCATTCCGGCAGTAGACACAACCTTGATCCGGGATGATTCTCACCCTAACCATACATGCACGCACAAACACCTAAACCCACGGAAGGCCGCTGTCGAAGGAATTCTGTCCGTATCATTCGACACGAGCTCAATGTTTAGTGAGGTTGTTACACCCATCAAAACAACATTGGACGAGGATAGAACTTGTTTGTTTTTCTTTGAGGCCTTGTAAAGCCTCTTGGCAGAACGTCGAATAACTGTTGCGAACTTTTCTGAAACAGGAACTAGACATGTTAAAATCATTACTTAATAAAGTGCAGTATTACGGCTGTATTATGACTGTGTAATTCAAATAAATTATGTATTCGACCATGCTTTGTCGAAGCGACTTTAAAAGGGAAAAGCATATACCACATGACACGTTTTATAATTGGTAGTATAAAACAAATAATCAGTTGTTCTTTACTCTTCTTCTTCTTTACTTTAGTCTCATACTCAAGGGAATTCACTGTATTGAGAAATATACATGCGTACAAAATAACGTCCCCTTGTCTGTCGAGCTTAGGAGAGTCGGCAAAGCTGTGGCCGCTTAACACCCTTTTTCGTATAAAATGTACTAGTTTTTTAGAAAAAAAAATTCTCCAACTGTCGCTGTTAGAAGAGAAGTAAGCTTTTTTTCAGATATAACCATGCCACCCCTTTTTTTACTGCTCGAAACATTTACAAAATTCGAATTTTGGTAAATGAATTTTTCATTAACACGTCATAGGGTGTCATTCGTTTTCACAGTACGTTCATTTCTAACACTCGAACGTACAGACTGTCGCGAAGTACTAAGGTTATATGAATGCTTCGTACTGGAAGCCAGCCAGCCGTCTGTCCGATGGACTGCCTAACGGCGATACCGAACGTAAAACTCGAAACATAGAAGTTGTATGAACGCAGGAGTTGGAACCAGAGGGAGATTAAGCGGTCTAATTGAGAATCAACAATGTTCTTGAAACCTTTTGGTGTATATGCTCTACTAAGCAAAGCGAAACTATATTCTACGAACATAAAGCAGTACGATCAAAATGCAGAGTATCGATCAATGCTTTTTTTCTGTCGTCAACTCCGATGCTGGCTCAAGCACCATCACACCTTTGAAAAATTATGCGCGGCCCATCATCCGATCCTCCGACTATAAGACGATTATCGAAAAACGTGTCTTTCAGGGTGCAAAATCAGATAAACGTATGCGCCGTTTTTTTGTTGCTAGACTTATCATTATCGTTGGCGCTGGGTTTCCGTAAAGCTTTTATAGATGCTTTGTCTACCTACCATGAAAGCTAAAGCTTTCATTACTGAATCGTATAAAATATGTAAAATCCATCGGTGTCAAAGCAGCAAGCTCTGGCTTTTCAGCCAGCTTTTTCTAGCTTCGTTGTCCAAGCTACCGCTCCGATTGTTAAGAATACTCATGGCAATGAAGACCTATGTTATCTGTGGAAACAAAATTTGCCTTTACACATAAATATTCATACTACACATTTCGGTTAACCCAAAAGTGCGACAGGAGCCCTTCCTTCCTTCCCGGATATTTTTTGAATATGTCATTCTCAAAACATCATATGCAGGTGCTATTTCACAGTGGGCGGACATCTTGAACGCGTGTCAACATACGGCGTGTTCTCCCTCGCGATTTGGATGTCTGAGCCTTGGCTGGTTGTTAATGAACTGGCAGATGAAGTTGGCATATGCATCAGCGAGAATGTCGCGTTTTTGCTAATAAGTTGGCTAAGTTGGCGGTAATTTTTCAGGCTATAGCAGACAGCCTGCCATAGCATGCTGAAGTGTAGCCAGCGCTGCTTGGTAAAAATTTACTCGATTTGGCCGAAGGCTTAGTTGGGAAGGTTGGTAACAGAGCAGGGGCAAATCGCAATATGCATGAAATTAGTTACAGGTGTTGACGTAAAACGTATAGCTTGATTATGGGCCAGCCTAAAGCTAGCTACATGCATTTAACGAGTTAGCAATTTTCCGATTTCGTAGGTTGAATGGTTAACATAACTTGTTTGTTCCCGCGATAAGTTCCCCGTTATTTATGCATTAATTAAATCACTATCTCGTAACGGTAATTTTATAATAAATAAAGAATTCGTAGGGTTTTTTGTGTCTGTCACATAGCAATAACGATACTTTATTTAACATATGCTGAGCATGAGGGGTGTTGCATAGAGACAAATAAGAGTACTGTTCTCGTATTATGTACAATTACAGACAGTTATTATAGAGGTCTACAATTCGTCAATTGAAATCTGCCCTACGTTCGAGATCCTCAAGCCTGAGCATTTGTAGAATGTATGTTTTTCTATTTCATATCTTGTTTCTGGTAGGATGAATCGGCTTTAAAATATACTTGTAAATGATTTTTAGATTTCCTAAATCTTTAGCAAACCGTTGCGTCACGTTTGGCTAAAAAGTGAGCCATATCATTGTCCTCATTGTCAGGATACTTCGTCCAGAAAAAGTTGTTCCATTTTTAAATATGTAATCGCGCCAAAACGAGTCTAGTCTACCTGGCTTAACTGACTAACACTACATCCACCACCTTTCAGCAAAAACTGCCGAAATCTAGCGGAAGACAAATGACACATATTGTTGCCAAGGTGCCTGCCCCACATAATGTAATGGCAATTGTGCAATAAACAGTAGATTAATTTATCCAAATATATTATCTTGAGCTCAAAACACATGCAGAAGAGAGACTGCTACGCGGACGAAGCAATCCCTTGTGCTTTATTCGGCGTAAAATGGACTACTGTTTACAATAATGGAAATGTTTACACGCTTATCGCGACATTTCTATGCCAATCCCACTGCAGTGGCGCGTTTTTCAAAAAATACAAATATTGGTACTGTGCTATAATAATACCTTAAAATAATAAAACAAACACTTTTTCGTCTGCAATGTCGACTTACACACATCCTGAACCTAATCCACATTGAACAGAAGAGACGTTTAAAGAGAACGCCGACTTCTGCCGCTTAGAATCGCGCTGGAAATTGTTAACTATCAAGTTTTAGCTATCAAAGATTTCAACTGCTTTAAATGTTGCAGAGTTTACATGTGCTAGTTAAAAGTCGTGACCTAAACAGCGTCTATATCCAGCGGCTTGACTGTTCGCTAAATTTTAGAGCACAGGTCGTAACGGAACCGCTCACGAACTTCACTTAGAAAAGCTAAGTGAGGTACGTGAGCGTTCGGTATCATTGGGCGGTACTGCTACAAATTCCCTATGGTCTGATGAACAGAGAATGGTCTGGAGTTCTTCAGAAGAACCGCCGTTGCAAGAGAGAGGGAGAAAGATAGGGAAAGGGAATCGTAAGCAACACTGTTAGCTCTTCCTTCGAAAACACTTTACATTAGGCAACAACAAGCATTAGGGCTCCATTGTAACTGTCGCTGATGAATAGGGATGCTATGAACATGCATCCCAACCACATCTTGAACCTATTGGCCCCATTGACAGCTACAAAAATATAATGCCAACACAAGCGATAATAAAATGAAGGCAACGACAACAGGCTTAAGCATGGCGCCTCCAGAAACTGCCACGTCCATAATACTAGCTACAAAGGCTTTTTTGTTAAAACAGTCCCTGTAAGATATATCATAAATAGCAGATATTCAAGCCAGTGCTGGTAGAAGTCTGAGGATCGAACGATGGCGCTGCCTCCAATCAGGACAAGAAATAATAAAAAAAAAAAAAAAAAAAAAAGAGACAAGTTGATTTAGTCGGAACTACGGTGCATCACGGAGAATATAAGGACTAGCCTTGTCAATCAGCAGAACGTAGCAGTCCGTGCTGGTGGATAGCCGAAATTATTTGTCCCTACCGGAAATTGTTTTTCAACGTTCATGAACTTTCATTTGATTCACTGCGTGTTTTATCACATTAGATTTAAGCGTTTGTGTCTTTAACTTTACAATTTGATAGCTATTAAAAAAACTGGAACTTAACCGAAATATACTATTGCATCATTACAACTGTAGTCGTTACATAGTAGGATGTGCTAGCTTTAACCGTGTAATCAAGAGACTAGTAGGTTTAGTAGGTTGCATATATGTGTGCAAGATATGTTGTAACGAGATCCCCGGGCCGGAGAAGTAAATGGTATTCACTAGCCCTATATTGCATTTATTCTATTATTTACTGTCTAAAAAAACTTCAAATTGGAAAACCTTGTATAAAATAGACCTCTTTTACTATAGATGGCTTCTACGAAGACTGACTTCCGTCTCTTAGCAAGATTGACAGTACTAGCGAAATACGAAAAAAAAACTGATCCTCAGATATGTAACAGCGATATGGATTCCCCCTTACTATTTTTTATGCCTATTTTAGGCGACTGCTTCACCCCGCGGGATTTTTTGTACCTTTGCCGAACGCCAGCGCGTTTTACACAACGCATGCGCTGAACCCGAAAAACGCTCAACAGCTAATCATTGAAAAAAAAACAGTTGAAACGGTGTCCATAAAACTTAATTTTGATGCTGTTTGAAATTTAACAAGCACACAGCCAAACAGACGCCTGCTAACAACAACAAAAACTTGTGATCAGTGTTTTTCTATCTACCGTTCAATGTTGTCTGTTTTCTAACAACGTGCATATTCGTCATTCGAATTTTTTTTGTCGATGAATAATCTGAGTACAATAATTCTAGTTTGTGTGGTTAGTTGTTTAGTCCAAAAATGCCATGCACCTTAATGGATTTTACTGTTGTTTGAAAATGACAGCTAACGCTCCATCGTAGCATAGTGAATTTGTAAAAATGAGAAATAATAAAGTACTGTGTATACGAGGGCATTTATCTTAAACTGCCGCATTGACTTTTTGGCGTTGACACTTTCTGATGTGTAGGCCGCTATCACAAGCGACAATTATATCTCTCGGTTTTTTGGATCATTTACAGACATTTTTAGAACATTGCATTTTGCTGATCGACTTTATCATTCTATCCTGAGGCCTTCAAGAGCGTACACGCATGATCCAGACCGAAAACTGAAACTGGAATTTACTTTACATAGGACAACAAGGGATAGCAACATCTTGCGTCCATTCCGATTAAGTAAGTTAGTTGAAAAAAATCAGAAGAAAACCGGGGTTTATTACAAGTCCATCACTAGATGCCACTCAATGACGCCCAAATTATCCAGTGCTCAAATCAGCCTAAGGCGATGATCTAAATATGTTTGTAGGGATGGAAAACAAGGTTTGTCAATCATGTTGTCATGATTTCCCCCATGACCTTAATAGGTATAGTCGATAATAATACCTTTGCGCATTGTGAAAGACATTCGAGGTTCCATCCATGTTGTCTGTGGACGTGCGACCCCGCTATACTTGAACTTTCTGCCTTCAAACGCAGCTGGCTAATAGAGCTCCTAGGCAATCGTCATGGAAAACAATTTAGACAAATAAAGTTAACAAAATTGCTAATGGCACATACGTTATATTTTATATACTGGGCATCCAGCTGAATTTGTAATGTGTGGTTCGGTAATGAAAACTAGATGAATCGCGACGACCGGATAGTCGTTTTAGGAGGGCCTTTGATACACCTCTATTGCTTATGTGCCTTCGTAGCACACCTCTCCAAGGCGTCCTCGTTCATTAATGACAAAGTCTCAGGACGCAGTCAGATCTAGACAACTCAAACATCAAATTTGACTTAATATTGCCCGCATTAGAAAGACGAAAAAAAGATCTCTTGCTATATTCTAAAAGGAACGCGTCCTATCGTTTGGTAGATTATATAGTCTGTAGAAATATTTATACCTACTGATCGAGGAATTCTCAAAATCTTGGAAAAAAAATGCATGCATACTGAATGAAGAACTGAATCAATCAAGAAGCAGCACATTTATAGGAATAAAAGGAAAAGTTGGAAAATTCTATACGTATGTGTGAATAAAATCTGAGATCATATGATTTTCTAACGGCATGATTACTTATGAACTAAATACAAACACATATAAACGTTTATGAAAGAATGTATTATTATGTCCAAATAAATCATCTAAGTAACAAATCAAGTAAAACACGACATTTAGCCTCGTATGTAGTGATGAGCTTCCTAGTATACTACATTCTATTATGATGCCAAAAAACTACCAGCAGATAGTTAGCATTATACAGTCGAGACGCTTATTTATCGTTCACTTACTGAAATGAATCATTTAATTGAGTATTATAATACGTGAAGAGGAAAACCGATGTCATATTTGAAATCGACCTTGTACAAAAAAAAATGTGATTGCCCCGCCGCAATCAAAACTGGGCAAGGTGAAGACCACCTCGTATAATTTACACATGCGAAAGGATAAGAGGAAAGTAAACGCATAAACATCTGAAAAACAAACTCAAAAACTATGGGGCGCTACACTTACACACATGTTAAACACACGAAATAAGCAATTGGCTTATTTTACGTGCTCGATCTACCATTTGGCTATACTCCTCTATTTCAGGTCACCTCTCTGCTGGTGACTGATCCCGATCGTTTAAATGGAATTGTCTCCTCACAGGGGATCTTGCTAGATTAATTGAAAGAGTGTGGTTAGAGCTAAAAAAAAGTCCTTGCTGGAGTAAGAGGTAGGAGCACAGCCCCTTTTGACAATATTACCTTTTTTTCGGGCATTCTCTCCGGTCTGTCCGTTTCTAGGCTGTGCCGTTCAGCCTGGAATGTCAGGTCCAGAGCCGTAGGTTTCAGTAAAGTTGATTGTGCGCGGACGTTCGCTCAACTTCTACACGCAAAAAAGACATGTACCAAGTTACCATGTCATGGACGACAACAACATATTTTCTTCACCTGCCTGTTTTTGCAGGCAGCTGTCAAATTGTCACATATTTCAGCACTTCGTTCGCCACTTCCCTTAGCGCTTGGACAAATAAATGATTAAGCGTGAATAAATCTCTGTCAAAAAAAAACTTCGAAGATTGAAAACTCGGAAGCACAGGAATGATCTATGTCGAGCATTTTAAATACGTTAGGTTAAAACGTACAAGAGAACAACAATTTTTTTCTATCAGGCTGGATTGAGATCTATAGAATCTTATGTATAATATAATGACGGTTGTATACTGAAGACAAAAAATTGACAAACATTGGAATAAGATAAAGTGTTCATTTGCCAAGTTACATGGCTGCAGTGAAACCTAAGATACTATGCAGTAAAACTACGATAACTAAATTAGTATACATAGGGGTGAATGGCATCGAAATTGGCACTGTGAAAATAACCACTAAAAATCATGAATCGTAATAAATGGGGACGTTTGAGGATAACTGCCCCCCCACTAACAAATAAGATAGTAGGGAAAATGGGTTTCATATGATCCAAAGTTAATGCTGCACCGAATAGAGTATTTGTTCATCGCTTATGAAAAGCTGAGTACATGGTTAACCGTTGAGCTTGGCGCCGGGAAGTGCGTTCAGAAAGAGTTCAATTTCGGATTATTTTCGGGTCTTGGTAGAAACGTCGATATTAAAGAAAGGAATGTCTGGGACTACCATCCAGTAGACCAGTGTGTACCAGATCTGAGCATGTCTTACTAGATCATGTACTCCAATACATACCGTTTCTGCCAACTAGGCGATTACTCGTTATGAGCGAACGCAGTTTCTTGGCGAGAAGTTCTAACGTATTTGTTACGCCTAATTTTGGAACCTAATTTACCTAACGTATATGATACAGTACTGGGTTATAGAGAGTAACAATTGGATTGCACTTATTTCGATTTCTCAAAAACTATTAACAGAGCAAAACACCGAACATTGTTCCACTGCATGGGTTGAATAAATTTACCAGGTCATGGGTTAAAGGGGATATTTGAAAAGTCGGATTTTTTTTATTGATTACTTTATGGAATGTCTGTCACACAGGAAATTGTAGATTTAATATCAAACTCGAAAGGCATTTATCAGAGATAGAAGGCAGCTTAAAAGGCTGAAAATTTCATACATTATTGTCACTCACCGTTGAGTAGATGGATCCTCGCCATGCGGACAAATACATATAAAGTAATAATTTCTATAACATAAAAATATCGGACATGTATTTTTTGCCGGCATAGAGAGAAGGGACGAGATGAACGCTGCGGTGCATTGTTGTATAGCTATCTATTGCGTTAGGCGTTGACGGCTTATGTCTTCCTTACACCATCAATTACGTTTCTATACGACGCATGTAGACGCATTGTAATCAAAGGACAGACCACTGAGACGCGGGCAACAGGGACGAAACGCAAGCAGCAGACGAACGGCAGCGGTTGTCCGGGTAGCAAGGACGTTGCTGATTGTTGATTCGACCGTGCCGACAAAGTGTGGCCCAGTTAAATCTAACGGCAAGTTAATCCGAGTATTAACCCAATTGAATAGTTTAACAAAGTTGTAGATAACGTAGAGACGCTTGTCAAGCAATGACGTATTTATTGTACGCTAAACGCTTACGCAGATCGTATATCGATTCAGACCAGTCCCACACGTAGTATTTTTGCGATACAAAAAAAAGATACTCAATAGATCATTATCGATAAAATGGTCATTTTACATGCGAGGAAGCATTGGAACGGTTAATAGTAAGGGAGGCCCGCACTCCACTTCGAAATCTCGCAGACCCTCCATCAGTAAACCGAAATCGTCAGTATATGAAGTATGGGAGAACAACTGTCCATTTCGGATGAAACTAACAATATCGTTTTCTTTTACATGAGCAATAAATAAAAGAGCTGGTTAGTTTTCTCGGCGTCTAGTGGATCTAGGCTTTATTTGGTACGTATTGCTTTTAAAGTGCTAAAATCCGCCTGACCGAAAGCTATATCACTGTCTACATTCGCTTTGGTTTCCGCAATCTTTTAAAGTACCTATGTTCCCTGAATTTCAGCTGGATAGTTCGCCAAATTTTCGAGGCTATCGAGAGAACTTAAGCGAATTATACGACAGGGGAAGATTAATTATATATACACGTATATAAGAGAAAAAACATATCTAGTTGGTGTCGCAATAATAAACTGAGGCTTTTTTGCGAGCAAGGATGATAAAAATAAAAAGTAGGAAGTTTGCAATTTGCAGGGTATATTCGTAATCAATGCGGTTTGTGGTAAAGTGGCTACAGAACTAGTAAACTAGATTTACTGCTCCTCATGGACCTAGCTTCAATGGCGTATAGTTATTTTGATAGACATACCAATACGGCGTTTAGGTTCAGTGAGAGGTTGAGCCACAAGCGTACATTTGGCATAGCGGCAACGCGTCCATTATAGGCCCCGTCCTCAGGACTCTCGAAAAGTAATTAAGTTGGCTCCTTTGAAGGAGCACCGTGTCTACAGACTAAAAACAACTAAAAATATTTAAAAGCGTTTGAATCAATTGCAGTATGCTGAATTAGCTATTGCCCATCCAAGAGGGCCAACCAGATCACTAAATCAGCTAAAGAACAGCTTTGGCCCTATAGGCCCGATAGTCAATTGCTTGGGATATGTGAAACACTAGTATCTATAAAGTAACATAAAAGACAAGATCAGACCACTTGAAGTTTGCAGCGTCACATTTCAACGTGACCTTCAGGCTCATCAGGCGGAACTGACTTCGTAGTCCCTTTGTCTAATATGCGGAGTCGGCAGGAAACTCAGAACGGATATAGTTTTAAAAATACTACCTATTTGTTCGTCTCGAGTGTTCTGGTTGCCTGCGGCGACAGGTTTTCTAAGCAGAACTCCGCTAGTCGATTATTTTTTGAACAAAGCTATGACATTTTATATAGCTTCATGAAGCTCTATGAAAAGCATTTGAATACCTGACGGCTGATGGAGTGATGTGGAATTGTGTCATCTAATTATCAATCAAATAAATAATCTACATCTTCAAGGGACTCCGCATAGACCTGGAGCAGAAATAGATTTCGTTCTGTACTACGGATGCAGTAAGCGAGTACATTTGTGTACAGTAAATGTCCGCATTTGTATGGAGACCAGCTTTGATATGATTTATTTTCAAGTTACTGAAGTGATTTTAAGCAGTTTTACTCTAATTCTCTCTCCCTTTCATAGTCGATATTATAACATTCTATAAGAAACTACTTCTTTTTTTATCGGCAACAGCATACAAAGCAAAACATCAATCGGTTGCTGTAACGGAACTAGAGCTGAAAATGACGCTTTGTCTTTGCTCCTTTTCTTTTATGAAGAAAATGGACGGCTTATGAAATTCTGTTCGTGTTATTTGCTTTCGTTTTCTTGTGTGGGTGTCGCGCTGTTGCAGTTTGATGGAGTTTAATGAACAAGGGCAAACGTATATCAAAGTGTCCCTGATGTAAGGCGGAGCCGAAAAGAGCAGGCAGAATAAGTTTGTTTATTACACGTGTACGACTAACTATGAGATAAAAAACAACCCATAGCAAGATGGAGTCGCGTTATTTCGGTTAGTCACTTTAGCTTCCCTTTATTTGTTTCGACTGGACCATCGAGTCAATTAAACACGCACTGCAGCATAGTTTCGGACACGCCAAGGACATTCAGTTTCGTCAGTTTGCAGTCTGTCCTTCTTCTTGCCTCGCAGTCCTCCCGAGCTCTCAGCCGTTTTCTTTCTCTCCTGACTTTATAATATGTCGCCATAGTCGACACCATAGTCCATGTTATCTATGTGCCATCCTCTTTTTGTTCGTGAATCGCCAAGCGTCGTCCTCGGCGTATCTTCGTTCGAAACGACACAGGCGGAGCTACGGCCGGCCAGCCATGCTCTCGCATTATCTTACAATGCCATACTTGGTTCTTCGCATTCGACAACGAAGAAACTTCACAATGGACCGGGACGTCAACTGTTGCTGATGTCACGGTAACGGGTTCCTATGACGCGGAGATCGCAGCTTTCTCTGCTTATTCAGGAATAGCTATTACCCATATCATGTAAGTCACATGCGTAGCAAGACCAGAATGGCGGGGCTAAGCGTACCGCTTACATAGCATGATAGAATGAGCTATCTTTGGCCCGTTCAACTTCGGCTTCGTGCACCTCGTCTGAACAAATAGCCTACGTCTTTAGTAGAAACAAACACTGGCCAGAGGCATGAAGGACGAGGAGGCGACAGCAAAGGAAAATGTGGTCAACACAGGCAATTAGGTGACAGTGGAAAAAATAGCGAAGTGACAGTGACGACAAAAAAAATTCTTAAACTTGAGGAAAACTTGCTACAACGGGAAAGGTCGAGGCGTATTAAAAGGCTGCAGTGTTAGCCTCATATAGGCATTTTCACATGCATCCATATCATTTGTTAGTAATTTAGAAGGTAATCCTAAACACTAAGTGTCATCATTTTCAAGTCTATGGCTCCTTTCAACACGAAAACGTATACCTTCTATCAGCGCCGTTAAATAATATTAAATATATATACCGGTAACTTCTAGGTGCGTAGATAACGTGGTGGGCTCAAAAAGAAGGGCCAGAGCATAAAGTTATTTTTATATGTATATCACATCGCTCGTATATATACAAATAGTGACGAAGCATATGAGGTTAATAGTTGCTTGCAGATTGGGTTTAACCCAGAATTAACTTGGCACACAAAAATACATTGTGTTAGACAAAATCGACTAAATCGAAATATCCGCACCAGTTTTTTCCGTGCGTAGAATTCGAGAAATGTTGTCTAGGTGTTCCTAATCTGACAGAGGCGACCTTCGTTTTCGCTGCTTGAACATTTACAGCGTCGGCTAGCCATTAATTCACCGTTATGGAACGAGCTCAAACAAACCCACTAAGATGCCGAAGGTATTGCGATACCTGGCGCAAAAGATGTCACAGTACCGCTTGTCTTTCCATAGCATCTGCTCTAGTGTACAGGTCGCACAAGAACAGTTGTACAGCATCCACTGCGTAGTTTACTTTAAGTAAATTATATTTGCTATTAAACAAGTTGTTGTAGATGAACATGCGAACATTTTTAAATATCCTACTATATAAAAATATACTACAGAGTACCCAAGCTCTATCGAATGCTTTAAAAAAATTGATAAATTACTATTGCAAGGGTTAATGCCAGCAACAGGGTGTTCTTAAATAGTACTCTAAATTTCAAGTAGATTCTTGTTCTAAAAAAAGTGGACTGTGCGGATTTTAAATGATAAGCAAGGCCACAGAATGTCCTAGATTTTGTAGCGAAATTGCATATTTGGTCCAAAACATAGAGGGGCACTTCTTGTTCGTGACTTGTTCCTTTGCTAACCTTCGTGTGTTAAAGCCTTCCGACCAGTCAAATTAGACCTTGATCGAATAGTTATTATTATTTAACATTTGAACTCATTTAGACATTGACAGTAAATAGAAGGCCGATTTTAAAATGAAACGTTGAGAAAAACTTAACGTGTTAATCATAGTCCTCGTACCATTTTGATCGTTTTGAACCAGTTTGATCTAGTCAGGCCATATACACAGCAGATTTACTCGTCATCGTGGGTCCGACGATCTTCTCTTTAGATAGAACGCTGTCCACCTAATATCGGCATCCTAGTTCATATATTATCATTTATTTACAAAACTGGCACATTTACCTTCAAAGTTTATAGCGCCTTATATGTCACTACGTAAGGGGTTCATTTGTTGAATCGCATTATTTTCGCGACTAGTTTTCGTCGTAAAGCAATTTATGTCTAAATTAAGAGAAAATGTGAACTTCTCTGGTCTCCAGGTTACCTCCAAACAACTACATTTAGCTTAGGTAAGCAACTAGGTTAGGAAGTGCTCCCTATGCTCGACCCTCCACGACTGGAGATGACTTATTGAATATTGCCGCTAAAATTGCTACATTACATAAAACACAAATATTTTGTAACTTAATCTTTCGAAGAGTTGTGCGCGTACTTTCCCTTGCAAATCCTTATAGAGACGATGGCACTTTTATATCAGCCTTTCAAAGGAGGAAATCATGTAACAGGTAAAACCTATAAAAATCGTCTGTTTATGTATGTGTTAGGTCGGCTTATCTCGGTAACCGTTTTGCGACGGTTACCGAGATAAGGTTACCGAGACGTTACGACGTTTACGGGCCACTAGTTTTCCAAATTTCGAACACTCTGCAGCGATAATTTTTCGATCGTTATAGCGGAAGTGGCATTTGTAAATTAACTGACGTTTGCCTATAACGTAATGCTGGCATGTCATCGCTGAAAATCGAATCATGATGCATAGCTGGTATCATAGTGAAGTCTTCCGAGCGGTCTTGATGTTAGTTATCTTGCTTTCGGCCTAATTTTTGACAGAGTAGTATATATGTGTGTGACTGAATTTAGAAAAGCTCATCTTGGCTATAAAGCGTGTTCCGCTTGAGCGTTAAGGGTGAGCCTTTAATTTTAAAAACAATTGTCCCTATTCTTTATAATAACCATCAACAAATGGTGAAGCTAATGCAAACGGGAACACTATGATCGGACATACCGCATACGGCGAGCGTCTAGAATATGTCACTACTATTCATTCGTTCGTTCCTCGCAGACACCGGACACTTGCCTATGCAGATAATTGATAATTATTACTACTTAATAATATACATGTATATAAAAATTAATATAATAAAAAATAATAATATATATATAGAAACATTGATTTTATAAATGGATTCTTAAAGTTTAAGAGGTAGAAAGCGAAAGCTATGGGAGTGAAGACGATTTAGAAGTACTGGCCAGCTATTTATATTCCTTGTCTAAAGCGACAGTGCAGACGTTGGTCTAATTATCTATATGGATATTTAGGATGCTGTTTGTTAGGCAAATCAGTTGTCCCATATATGTATATACAAGATTTGGTTTATGTACTTATATATGTATAAGTGCATAAAATTACATACATAAACTACATATGACTACGCTCGGTGGCCGAAACATAAAAACATACAGCGCGTGAAGAATATAATGAAGCTATTCATAGGACTATAGTCAATACATTCAGGCTTAAAACGCATCGCGACCATCGTTGACCATTAACTCCAATGAATGCAATTTGGGAATAGGTGCAAACAACAGAGCACATAGAAACGTAACGTGCCACCATCGTTGCTTACGTGACATACGCTTGGTAAAAGTTTATTTATACTTGGCCACGACTGCATGCAAATGTAATAAATCGTAGCCTGATTCAGCTATTTACGCACTATGTGTAGTATGTTTCGAACCTTTGATCTGGCTTCCACCGTTAGACGAAGTGCGCTTAGGTCCTCTTTCAAATTTAAGAATTTTTTTCCATAGCTGACCTTCACCTAATTTTTCAGAACTCGGTTCTAGTACGTGTGCTTTCCGATTAATCGGGACCGAAGGGTTGACAAATCGGCGTACCCGTTTGCCTCAAACATTTGACGGGGTGGGGAGCTTAATACGAAATATCTGAAAAAAACAGAACAGGGGAAAAGTTATCATCCTGTTAATTGGCTTTCCTGTTGCTTAGCTTTATACTGGATGAGAGAGTATGTTACTGCTTGCATTCGGACCCAGATCATGGCAACAATCAGATTTAATACGAAATAGAGGATTTCTCTTGGTCAGCAATGGTTCCTATTTAGTTGCTGGTATTCTCACTGCTAAATTAGGGAGCTAATTATATAGGGTTAAGCAACAATAATATCCAGGTGGAGTCTTTCTTGTTGGTGACTAACAAATAAAGTATTCCAGTTGAGCGGTTAGTATCACGTTTATTAAACAGTATAGCGTACCTTACCGTGCGCAGTGAAGCGTACGCAGTGAAGCGTACGTGACAGAAGTGGTTTTAGTTCGTCGAACTTTCAACAAAGCTGTTGTAGTTCACGGGCTATTTGCAGACAAGATTCAACCAGGCCTTAGGCGTAGTCATGATAGGGCCAGCACTATTTTCCGGTCTGCTATCCTAACCGACCTAAAGAAAAACATCGATTGCCGAGATGCCATTGTCAAGAGTAATGGCTAAATTTCGTCTAACTTAAAATACCAAATTTTCCATCTTGTTTGCCAATCCTATCTTTAGAGTAGCTTCCATAAGCACCTAAGGAAAGGCTGACAACTTGGTCGGGGCGGACAAATTGGCACACCGGTTTACTTCCGCTGAAGCTTTCGCGATCGCCAGATAAAGTCAATATGAAATTATTCCACAAGCGCATTAGTTGGAAACCTTTCGATTTCACAGTTATAATATTCACCAATAATTTATAGCACGGAGCAAGCTTCAGGGGGTTCTTCACTTAACCATTTATTATTCCTTGGTTTATAAAATTTCTTTTATAAATGATCTTATTTATTTTCATTACATACATCACACCTTTACAACTAAAGAAAAAACATAATGAAAACAACGATTTTTCGAAAAAAAAATATAGATGTTTAAACTTTTTTTAACTAAACAATTTGCATGAACCCAAGGAACTCATTTACTTATCATCGAACATTTCTTTATTTTTAGATAGTCGCTAAATTTTCTACCTTTGCCCTAGTACACAGGATTAAACCGTTGGAGCTATATACTTTTTTCTAGTCTCTAGTAACCTGAGATCACTTTAGTAAAGCTCTATATATTTGTTATCAAAACAGTCAACAAAGATATGGCTCAGTGCCCCAGAGATATCTGGGTAGAAAAAAAAAAGTATCGCATGACCAAGGCTACGGAAAGAATGAGTCGCGGTAGAAAGAGCCTTACTTGCTTTGATTTGTTTGGACAACGGCAACTTCCTGATGACGAGTATTCTTTGGAAGCCAGAAGCAGGCTAATCGCCTCTTTACCATGATCTCATAGGTGATGATCTATTGATTTAGTGATTATGATTTATTTATATTATTTATATAGAACGTTGAAGTTACCACTGGGGGCGAAGGCGTTCTTGTGCGCTCCTATCATTAAAGATGCTTGCGGCCTGTAGTCATGTGTCGAGTTCGTCAAAAATCGCAGAAGGCCACCAGGGACCACCAACAGAGGCCAGTAGGTTCGGCTGCAAGGACGAGTGTATCCTTATCTAGTCAGGAAACATATATTTATTAAGGGGTTGACTGTTCTCTTTAAGCTGAGATCTGATCTCTTTATTGACAGATAACAGAAATATTATGCTGCCTTGTGCATACATAATGTAGCTTTAGTCAAACAGCCATTGCGTATTGGCGTTAACGGAATCTAAACCGCTGTAACCGTGGCCTTTGCCGTAGCCCAGATATCCATTTCCAATGCTTGAAAATGTTTGACGAGACTGAAAAATTTCACCTCTGCCGGTTGGATTTTACCACTGTCTCTTACGTTGGTTTCTAGATATTTTAATTTCTTTGAGAATACCCTTTTTATCAATGGAACCTAGATGTTTTATTAAGACCCGAGAAATCCCTAATCTAAAGCAATATTGCAATTACTTACAGCAAAAACGACCAATAATTAGTTATCTAAAAAAATATTTTGAATTATTATTAACGGAATCAACGAGATATTATTTATATAGCAAAACAAACGATAACTTCTCAGCATTATGAGTCTAATACTATCACTGAAAGGAACCAAGCACTTTTCGAATTCAAACTTCAGGTCTGCTCGATATTGTTACCAGTGCCAATGAAAAAACCGGCCTAGCTATAGGAGACATTTTTAGCTCCGACATGTTGTCCTGCGACGCAGTTTTGCCACCAGGATACGCTTACAACTTTCGAATCAGGCAAGCCAGTCGAGATCTAAATAAAGCTGGAGGCGCACCGGATTCCATTACACTAACAAAGTACCTGAGCCTCTAGTTAACGCAAAGGCGAAGGAAGGATAAGAGTTAGAGGTGGCAGAGAGAGGAAGTCTCGTAAGATGTGGCATATGAAATGAAAGGCAAGACCACAAAAGATATAAGACTCGTAAAATATTGTCATCGTGGATAGGCCGAACACGAAAGCTGGTGAAAATCTTTTCCACTCAGAGCATTTACAAAATTTGAAGCAAATATATAGAAAGCCTACAAGTTCCATCAGTGACATGGAAGCAAGTAACAGCTTCGAAAATTATAGATTTTATGAACCAGAAATCTGATCATGGTCCAGTTTAAGATAAGGCATTCAACATAGTGTACAATAAACATCCATACATGAAAACATACTGATTCAGAAAATGCTGTCTGTAGGTTGATATCTAGGGGCACAGGAAAGTATTTATTGAAATTAAAAATGTATGCGCAGGCGAGCTTTCTACAATTTGGATGAAATAAAATGTACTAAAAAATTGGCGTTCATTTATTACAGTCCACATTCAGTCCAGTGACGAGTGTTACAAATTGTATTCTGGCAAATTTGGAGTAGGTTGTCTTTTTGCAGTTAACACTCTGTATACGGAGCTATTGATATTCCACAGCTACGAAACGTATTGTACGGAGTCGCGCTCCAACGATGCGGTCCACTGTAGCATTTTTGCCCAAAATTAACGAAACTCTTATTGACGATAAATATAGATTTTCTTTTTCTTTTCTTTTTTTACTGTGGAGCGAAATTTTTATGACCTTGAAAATAAACGGGTGACGTTAATGGCCCTGAAGAATATTTCTCTAAGTGTACACCATGTCGTTTTAGATCTTTCGGGGAAATCCATTGTGGAGCTCACAAAGGCTCCAAGCGACTGTGTAGAGACGATACGGTGGTTCATAACATGTCGATGTTGAGTTGCCGAGAACATACGTTGCCAGCTTAGTCTTAAGATGGACGTTTAATCAAATGCCAGATTCGGGTCGGTTCTGTCTTCGATAAAAAATTTTGCCAAAGCGACTAACAGATGACTTATGCCAAGGATTAAAGTACGATGCACTATATCAAGTCAGGGTAATTTCCACTTTATAACAAACAGAAGTAAATTTTCATGTATTTTTATTTATAAAATAATTCGAAAAACGAAATATCACATTTATTTTCTTTACAGAAGGTGTAACACGGAGGCATACGGAGATGTCTGGATTACTACTAAATGCGAACTTACTTACCAAAACAAAGCCTGCTTTTCTCTACAAGCGTGTGTGTAAAATCCCTTGTGCCAGATTTCGTCGACAGAGACTTTCACAACTGTCAAAAGCAACAACTAGTGCAAACGCATTGACGTTATTTTTAATGTTTTTATGCAGTTTCCTGTTTGTAAAAGTAACCGCTTCTGCTAGGCAAAAAAGATAAACATAATTAGGTCTAGATGGCAAACGTTTCCCGCTAGTATAAGAGTTCCGTTTTACATTTATGGAAGTAGTACGAGAGTAGCATGAACTGACAATGAGAGTTATTAAAAAACAAAGTAAAAATTCGCAAACCGTCAGGGTAAGAGACTTTTTCCTTACCCTGTTTGTAGAAAATAGCGAAAAAAAACTAAATACATATGAAATTGTCTAATGCCGTATATATATTAGACGTAGACGTAAATCGCTATGCCTGCTGACGCACTAGGTGCACCGAATTTATGCTGAATTAGTGAAATAACACTGTCAGACGAAAACAATACATTGTGCTGCCAGATATGAAAGCAGATTTGATATGAGTTAGCTCTTCAAATAAGTGAAAATGATTTGGTCTTCAATCCTGTAAATCACTCTCTCATAATATATAAGCTTTATATCTTCTTGAATTCGCGCGCGAAAGAAAAAGCTCCACCTATCAAGAAATCGATAACGAAGCGGCCCACCGACTCAAGGAATCAGTCTCTTGTGAAGCTTAATTTTGTCATAATATAAAGCCAATAAGAATATACGAGTATACATAATGCATATATATATATATATATATACATAGATACCCGTGTGACAAGAGGCGAAAGCTACTGTAAGCCGTACCGTACGATTTTTATCATTTATGAACATGAGTTGATGCTAAAAAAGATGCGGAGCGTAAACAAAATAATGGAAGAGATTGGGAAAACAACTGTTTAATGTAAGCATCGATTGATTGATATTTATCCAGTAGAACCTTTACGAAATAACGTTTACTAGTTAAACAGCTTGTCGCTTTGAGAGGCTTCTTAAGGGCATTTCAATCAAATGACATGAAACGGCAAAAAAGAGTAGCTCATTCTTGATGTATCTCTACTATGTTCCTCCATTAGTTTTCAAAATTTCTAGATTTATTTGATTTCATCTCATTTACATAGCTCTATTCAAGCAATCTAATTATACTTTCTTCAAAACCCTTTTTTTTGGCTATCCGTAGCAGGGCAGCTGTTAACAGCTGGTATACGAGAACGACGAACTTGTCCAGAGCTTACATTTTCAAGTTGGTTTTCTCTCTCCCATTTAACAACGCTATATCTCCACTAAAAGTATTGGAAAGCTTTGCTTGCTTCGGACTGATTAGTAAATTAGTACTGAATCTTAAAGTAACGCGCAAGTCTTGGTTTAACACGGTCGCTTTCGACGCGTTCCTTTCCCAGCCAGTTAACTGACTTACGAGTACGACCATGACCTTTCCATGTCTGTTTCTTTAGTAAACGTAGGACGTCCCCGTGATGGTCTAGTGCGTGACGTATTTGCCTGTTAATGTTGGAGATACGTGATGGTCTAAGATCGAATCCAGGCGTAGACACGGTTTGTCTAATGGTGGAAAACACCCGTGTGATGGTAGGTCTGACGGCGGTGCCGGACATAAAGCTCGCAACATTTGGTTTACCCATACGTGGAATACGTAAAGCCAGCTTAACTTAATAGTATTTCGTAGCTCAGTGAGCGTCTCTGTAGGAAAAATTCGGGTTCGGATCGGCCAAATCATCAAAATATTGGAACCCATATTTTTTGGGTCGCTACCTCACTATACTTAAAAATTGCCAGCTAAACGATTTGTGCAATTCGATCTAACTACATACTATAAATGAAATACGAAAGACCCATCAGTAGTCACGTGTAATTTTTTAGACTAAACGTTTTGCTCAAAATGTAACTTTCTTACTAAACATGGCATTCAAGACCTAAGTAAGTGCCTAGAATGAGTGTTCTCTGTAAATGCTAAGACTGAATATCGTGCACCGAAGTTTACATGGATACTTCTGTCAGGTTACAAGCATTATAGAAAAAGCTGCTAAACCAAAGTTCCTTTAGTCAGCGTATTTCTTGTTTTTTTTTTTTTACATAAAACGCAGAGAACGATAAATAAACATGTTCTTTCGCGCTTTTTATCTAATAATATGCATTTATGTTATTTTATTAGCACAAGATGAAACTCAATACGAATATGGAAGAGACCGAGTATGGGCTCGAGACTAGGTAAGAGAATCCTTATCTCTGCTCTGCCAAAGACCTAGAGCGTTTCAGGTAGTTGGGTTCCAAAAAAGTGACGAGCATCTATATTTAGGTCGGAATAACGGCGGCGGCGGTAGATGGCGTGATCAGCCACGATGTTAGAAGGTACGACCCAACAGCCATCCCATAATCGCCCGAAGGTTGCTATTTTCGTCGAAGGCATAATTATCGCATGTCAATGTAAATGGGTACATCTTTGTGCTGACAATCTCCATACGAACTCGATATCAGTTATGGCGGTGATAAATGCAACAACTTTTTGACGCCGCACGTAGAGCGGAAAGCAATTTTAACTGAAATAAACGATTGCAGTTCATCGATACTTCTATTTCTATTAATGATGTATTCCATAATTATATGAGCGAACTAAACGCGTACTATGTTAGTCATCATACGGTACTTACGAAAATGAATCTTACATGATGACTGCTGATAATCCCTGATGAGTGTTGGCTATTGTAGTAACGGATGACGGTAGCTTCCTAGCTGCATGAGCTAATACTGCTTAGGTAAGCTAGGCGGGCCGCAAAGATCCTGGCTGGCTCAGACGCACTCTGCAAGACCTGCTAGTGGGCGCAAGTCTTTGATGTTATACGGAAGAAGTGATTTCGACAAGCTAGCTATCCAGCAGTTTTAAAAAAAAGTAGCCAAAAGTGCTAGTAAAAATGTAAGTTTCCTTCTGAAAATATTCCAACAGTGCAGATTCTATACGTCACAATGACTTGGAATAAGAAAATCTTTCGCTTTAGTGCCATATGGTCTTCTATTTGTAAACCTATAGACGCAGTTGTTACTATTATTACGAAGAAGTTCCACAAAAATTACGTGGAGTTGAAATACTGTATAACTACAAATGCCAGATCACGCTCGATTATTTAATAAACAAGTTAATCGAATAAATTAGATCAGTTACGGAACAATTTAGAAATTATCGCGCACAAGGCCCGCAACCATTCTAAGATAAAATGACGCTTTCCCAAAACCACCGAATAAAGACGTGTTGATGCGCTGAAATACAAATAGTTCTCACTGGCTCCTTCTATTATGGGCAGCACAAGTACAGCCTCTCGAGTGAAATGCTACCTAACGAAAACGACCTAAGAATATCTTGCATAAGTTGTAACTAACTCGTCCTAAGTCTAGATGTGGGACGTTGGTTGGCCTTGTCAATAATCGATAATGTATGGCGCGGTTTTAGGTGGAAATCTTATATTTCTGCCGCGGCCTTCGTTGTCCTGTTAAGACGTTTATATCGAGCTCATAGCAACAATCTTACAGGATGCTAATTACACGCACATTTTAATTAGTTTCCTGATGTTATATGCTAATATATTTCTGACAAGTTCTAAATAGGAACGAAGACATCTGGTCGATGTTATTAACCGATCGGGTCGTGTAGTCACAACATAACATGAGCACTTCCAACTTGTTCTATTAACAGCTGTTTGTTCTAATCTAAGATAAACGCTAGTACCTCCAGGCCTATCTAATTATATCAGTAGTTTTTTTATTGAAAAAAAACATTGCGCGGAACGGTACTGATCGTAAAGCGCATGTCTAGCGAAGGCTTTTAAGGGCTTTCAGTCCAACCTACTATTGATAGGTGGTACGGTGGAGCACATTAACAGATTACCTTATGAAGTGTATGTCTACAAATCACATGAAGCTGAATCAACGGGACTGGGTCGTCTCATCATACGCCATATTCACAGCTATATTTTACGTTTGATAAATGGATGGTTCGGCTGAATGTAGTCAGATTATTTTGATTTATATTTTGGCGTATTTGATCCTTTTGGCAAAAGCCTAACGATTTATCGGAGATTTCTACTCGCTTTGTTTTCTAACCTGAGATGGCAGAAACGTACGTTTTCAGTTTGGGTCAATTGGAAACGTATTCAAAGATTCAGTGTCTTACAAATGCCTTACATTACACATAAGGATAAGGAAGATGTTCAAATTGCAATAAAGAAATCCTAGTTAAACATTTTAGAGCTGTAGATATTTACATGTTTCGCAATTACTCGATGTATTTTTCAGCCTTATTCCTACGTGCATGATTTTTCTAATACGTTTGATAAAAAAAAGAACATACTTGGATTTGTCTTGAAACACCAGGACTGTGGGCATGAGCATATGTTAACTTCGCCGTCGATACATGGTAGCATACGCCTCGAAACGGACGGGTGAACCAAAGAAGATTTCTCAGCCGTGGCTTCCATGTTACGATACATAACTATGTAATGCGCATTTTCAGACTAAGCCTTGGCTCGCTTAGTATACGATCTCTGAGAAAAACGTTCATCACTCTCTAATTCGACCGTTTTCTTTTGCTTCGCTAGACATTCACACTATTTGGTATTCATATCTGCTAGCAACGAGACAGGTATTAAGAGAAAGTTCCGAGAGCATCATTTGAAATACTGAATATTGTTCGGCTTTAAAGTGTAGCTGAAATCGCTCGAGCCCACAAAAATATTAGTTCAGATGAAGGCGTGCAAAGACCATGCTCCAGTTGGGCTTGAAAGTTCTCTCTGAGGTGACGAATTCAAGTAATAATGCTGCTGCTGCTGCTGCTGCTGCTCGTTCGGTTCTACTTCATTCCACAGCCGAAAACTACCAACTAAGTAAGTTTCAATTTCTAACAGTTCGCCTTTTTACTAACTTACAAGCAGCTATTTATCTAGAGTAATATGTTTATCGCAAAAAAAAAAACTGACTCTAATTGCTTCGGCTAGAACAGCCGGTGATCGATACAACAGGACAATAGATCATAGCAGGAACTGGTTCGATAATACTAATTTAAAAACTAAAGTTGAACACGTGTTGAAAATGTTATAAACTTATAGCTTTTATACTGTTACTATTTCGTTTTACTAATGCTGCCATAAACATATCGTCACTAATGACAATGGGTGCAGCTTTATATACAAAATGGAGAAAATTACACCGATTACCTTGTGCTCCTTCGATCCCATTGTCGTAAGAGGCTGTCACGTCCCTGTCACGCACGCGCTAGTAGGCGTTGTCGTGCGAACTACATCCGTCTGGGCCGAACACACGGCCGAGCTTGCCGGCGATTATGTGTAAGCTGACAAGCTGGTGGTTATCTATAACTTCAGTGGGTTTCCCTTAGCGCGTTCATAGTGCTAAATAATAGCACGTGAACCTCTCGTCACTAGTTCGAAACGCTGTCAAACACTATTGCTTGCGGCCTATATACGGAGCGTCAATTGTTCTTAGAGCTTCTGGAATAAACTTTGAGTAAATGCTGGATCTGAGTCGAAATGCCCCAAGATCTTTTTTAGACATTGCACACCCATACGCTTAATAGGTCACGAGCAGGCGCAATGAATAGCTAGCTGGACAGACCAGTTTGCCCAGCTAGCTATATATATGTAAAGCGACTTATTCAATTATTGGTCTGAATTAAGTTAGAGAGACTTCTTATTATATTACTTTATTAGATTAAAGTAAACCGGTAAGCTGAACAGCGTAACTTCGCAAAAAGTTAGTGCACAGCCAACGAACGTGTGTTACGGTTATCGCTGGATTATTATGACGAGCATTGTATTAGTAATTGCTTGCAGATATTTTTATATTTATATTTAATCTATTACTAGGAAAGCGTGTCGCGTGACATTTGGCATATCGTACAACAGATTCGTTCGGTAAAGGGCGCTATTCCGCCCTCCGCTTTCCGGAGGCCATTTTAAGCCTAAACAGCAGTGTTGCCTGTTGGACGGAATAACTTTTTGGTCTTTCCACTGTGTTCAATATTCGCTGCCTTTGTTGCTACCCAAGCTCAGCCGCTCAGTCTATACCACTACAGAAAGGCTAAAATGCTACCCTTTATAATTGAGACTTTGTTCTAAGTAGTGATTTGCAAGGAAGTTGTGATATGCATCGTTCATTTTTAACGCAGTTTGGCTATTTCTGCATCGTTCTACTTCTGCAAAATTAAAATTAGTGTAGGACGCGAAAATAGGATAATTCCGAGAGCTATGATAAACTAGCGAGCATCTCTAGCATGAACGGCAATATCCGTTTGCCAACTTTCTTTCATACAATCTAATGGGGCAGTGCTAACTAAAAGTATCTCATCAGTAGCATGGTCGCTGAGTATCTTCTTTTCTTCAATAATTGAGCTTGTCCGAGCTTAAGTAGCTGCGATGCAAAATGCCTCGCTGCGATTTGCGTGGATTTTAGGTAATAAGATCGCCTATAGGCTTGGTCAAAGTCCTTGGCAAGCCAAACACCAAGACCTCGAAGGGCCTATACAACCCGTCGCTCACTCGGTAGCTGCTATAACGAGAACTGCCTAGGGGATTTCGCCGACTACTGAAAAGTGCACAACATTTCAGAAGTTCGGCAGAGTGAGCCGAAGACGCCTTAAACGGCTGCGAGAAAATTAGAGGAATTGTCAACGAAAGCGTTCTCGCATTTGGACCTGTTCGAGCTTTACTGGTATAAATTAGACAAACATTAACCCTGTGGAAAAGCAGCTTCCTTTTAAGATGTTTATATGGAACATTTAATTGAATGGAATCGTCCTAAAGGCGAACAGTATGCTCGAAAAGAAAGTTAGGTACCTCGAAAGTTACTGGAGAAGTACGCCATACCCTAACTAGAGTTTTGTGTTGTTTATTTAATCAGGCACTGAAATGGTCACCTACCCCTTTCCGTGAGACGTCCAAATTACTCATTGACAGCTTACCTTAATGTCTGGTAGTCGTCCATGTTCACCAGTACAGCCGATAAAATCGACAAACTTCCATAATTAGTTGATTGCAATTAATAGCGAACCAGTATTAATAACGCACAGGACTTAAGCACAAAATGAAAGAGCTCTCATAATTTTTCCTAATTTAATTATCATAACATACAGGTTGAACTTTTATAGCGTTTGTTGTGCAGCAAATCAATTAAGTGTAACTAACTACCGTGTAAAGAAGTATAACGAATGGCGAGGTACTTAGATCTCACCGGAGCATGCATACCTTCATCACAGAGGCAAGTAACTTAGGGGGTGTCGAACTTCGACAATGTCAAACTGGGGTAATAAGTGAAACTTGTTAGTATCTCTGAAAATTGCCACCGTCTCTAGAGACCAAACGATTCATTCATTCATTATATAGTCGCTTTCTGACATATATCGCCACTCCCTCAGCGAATCCCGCGTACTTTCACTTACATGAATGAAAGGACCGCTCCGAATGTAGTTGTTATCAACGAGAGTCTCATTCCGATACTGTTGACAATCGGACGCCTCCGTTCATATACACCCACGACGAGTTCAACGATGTCAGCTTCTATGAAGTGATTAATCTATTAACATTCTATCATTTACCAGTGTATCATACGTAATTCTATGTATTTCAGTTTTCGCCTGGACTGCGTTTATGTAATCTGTGCTTTTTGTACGTATCATATGTTCATGTAGATCTACATGCAACATCTGCTTCAATACAACTTAGTCATTGATATAATTTGGGGTATGTTATTATTACGAACATAAGTTTTTGTCATTAACTACTACCGACGCATCATAATAATAGCATTCTTAACTTCAGGCAAATCTTATTTAAATTCAATGCATCTTTCACCCCCCGAACCCGTTTCCTTTCACAAGCTAGGAGTGGCAAATGTAAGTTCCGTGGAGAAATCTATCCTTTTCAAGAAAAGCGTATTCCAAGGAAGGACCCGAAGCGAGTAGCATGTTATTCTTCCGAAATGTCTGCATCATCAGCTTTCATCGTATCTTGCAACTCTATCGGCGAAAATGTTCCTCTAGGGAAAAACCGCGGGCGAAAAGGCTCACCCATAGTACACCTCCAATGGGAAACCTTTTTCTAGAATAACACACTTTAAGCTGTTGAAATTTTTTTTCATTGAGAATACGGATTAATAATTTTACGCCAAACCGCATAATAAACGTTTTATATGAGACTGCATGACCACGCTAGACTTCACGTCGCAAGAATCATGGTAGTAACAATACACGAGCTACGATTGTTATCCATTAAATTTGCATGACCTTGTTCCCTGGACGGCCTATTAACAAGAAAATTCATATTGCAACATGATTTCGAAATAGCGGTTCTTAGACCCTTGCACTCCAAACTTCTACAGCAACGAAAGAAATAAACTACCATCCAAGTTGCAGAAGTTCGTAGCCAACGGTGATGCACACTTGAAGTGAGAATGAAAGAAGCAAGTCTGAGGGAAAATTAGTAGTTCATTATGTCACGTTTCATACCAAATGGACCTATATGAAACACCAGTTTACTGCTTTGCAAGTGATGAGTTAATCATCCTTAGACTATCCTTAGAATCCAACATCCTTCGAATCATCCCATAGACCTTCCCGGCGGTAGCAGTAGTTGTGTGACTGCACGGGTTCAGCTACGAAATGTTTCTACGAATTTCTAGCTAGAATGTTCGTTTGGGTATCATTTTAGGGTCAAGTGCATTGGGCTAAGCCAGTTAATGTGTCCTTTGGTGAAGTAAAGGGTTAATTAGGCCATTTTTCAGGATAGAAAGATTCAGGTACCAATTCTAAACATCATATGCCGCACTATATTCTGCAAAACAAGTAGGCTAATATTATGCATTGCAACTGCTAATAACACTAATTATACAACTTCTTTCATATTCGTTCGTGCCTCTATATTTACTTCTAAAACAATATAATATTCAGCAATGCACTCAAAATATAGCTGTTGTGACTAAAACTTTTTTTTTTTTTCTTTTTTAAAAAATGTTCTACACGAAACGCACTTAAAAGTATATCCAGAAGCTCAAATATAATCATCCCACAACATTATAGATCAATATGTAATAGACGGCGCGGTGCCGAAACTATATACAAACTAAGTTTCATACAAAAAAAATATTAAAGGATAGCGAAAGCTAACGCGTAATCATACATTTGTTATATTGCGTACAAAGGGTGAGGCAAAAGTCTTTCAACAATCTTTCACAATTTCCCATACAAAGATATTTGACTAGAGAGTTGCATAAACCCAAACATATGATATATACAAGGGATACAATATGGAATCATCGCTTAGTTGAATACGATAGTTAAACCCTAGACAATTGCACTTTCAACATATACTTCTGTAATACCATACCCTGTAATACTTTTATAGCATATCGTTTTGTAGAAATTCGCACGAAACAGAAATATAATTGAAAAGAAACATAATGGCTAAGATCAATAAGGTGTGCGAACTTCAAAACAATGGTACGAACGGCTATCGCAAGTAGAGATCTTTGAGAGGTTTATTATAACCCCGGAATTATCCACTACTATTGTTGTTTTAGCTGTATCACGGATTTAACAGGAAACAAAGCTTCCAAGGCCAACAAAGTTCTAAAAAGGACTCTAGACAAATAAATGATGCCTCATTGATCGTGTCTCGCAGGCCCAAGCTAACGTTCGCTGAAACGAAACAAACTCGTTGTCGTTCTCTATTTTTTTGCAGGCAACTTGGTCAATCTTGCTTCCTGTTCAACGACCGGTGAGTGTCTAAACGGGCACTAATGGCAGGCGGGGGTCTGCTGTTGTACTGGCTCTGACCGACCTTGGCTATTGCATTGCTGGAGCGACGTGGTAGTTACGTTCGTCCGCAATCATCATCCCTAGGGACCAATCCGACACACGACCCACAAGCAACTGCAACCCATTAGGCTTTACGGTTAAGACGCGTGCTATGTATCGTTCCAGCAGCGAATAGGCTGGCGTAATCTGGCTGTTCAGCTCTACCTGCCAACGCGTCCAAGAGGCTAATGAAGACTACATCTTGGAGAAAATAACTGTTATACAGGAACACACACACAAACGGAAGCCAACAAAGTGTTTCATGTAATGTATTATAGAATTGATCAGACGAAATACTTGATACAGCCATTGAATTTCTTATAGCCTATTGCCAGACGTGTTATTTATGTGCCAAACACAAGTAGCAGCTGAACTGTAATAGATTGTTTGTTTGTTTGTTTGTTTGTTTGCTGTCTCTGAAGTTCCAACAATAAAATTACCCTTCACTATATATTAGGTATATATGATAACATATGTATACATGTGCCATAGTATTAATAGAAAATGTCACAGTGCAGATGTCAAAGTCAAACGAAACGTCCCTTCGCGTGAGTAAAGGACAGCTGGAAGATACAATTATTGCTCATATTTGCATGATATATTATATCTAATCTGAAATGAGGTATGCCTTATTTCAGGCCTAAAGGCAAAAATTAGCTTTATTGTTTGAGTTCCCAGAACAGAGGTGCAAGTAAGCTACCAACTTCGAAAGAACGATTTTGTGTAAATTAAGCATAATTGTTTGAAGTTTGGACGATATAGCTGAATACGAGCTAAGCTTCCAAGTCTACCTGCTTAAAATCTCTGTGAATGCTGCAGCTGACATTATAGTCTCAATCCAGTTCCATATTTTTCAAGGAACAGGAACGTGCCACGGTTTCGTATCGCTGTTGCGTCCTCCTTCAACGTCCTCCTTGCGTCCTCCCCTCATAGAGGATCAAGAAGCAATTAGTTACAAGCTGGATCGTTTCACGTTTCGGTCCGTATGAGCATTTTTATGGTGGCTGTGCAGTGCATCTTGCGGGGGGTGTTGATCACCCTCTAAAGGACCATGAAGTCGTTTCGCTCTATTTTCCATACTACCACGCGCTTAGCGTTTAGTGATTCGTCGAGTCTTCTCAGAAACGCAAAAAGGCTGCTAAGCGAGAGCAGTCTTGCCACCTGTGACGTGCGCTTTATAAGCACTCCGACATTACTTACGCGTCGATATCTAAAAAATGATCAATTAATCTGCGAATTCCTAAGTACAATAGTTCTTCACTGATGCGTTAATGCTACATAAAGGCGTCGACTATATAATGGTAGACAAATAAACCATGTCTTAGTTCGAAGTAAATTAGTTAAGGGCCAAGGCTTAAGAAGACTAAGAAAAATCCGATTTATATATAATAAAACTCCCTTGAGTATCTAAAGAAAGTCACGGAGACACGCTATCCTAAAAATTTACATACAGGTTGTTTAATTGTAACATTCTACGTCTAAATTACTACAGTACGTACGCAAGATGTCTTACTCTTCCTTCAGTTATTACCGTTAAAATTATTACCGTTCTGGTCAATACATAGTTGGTAATTATAGGTTACCAATTCATAAACTTCGACAAACGCCTTATTCGGCGTTATAGCGCATTTTTTTCAATTGTGGTTTCTAAATTTCTAGCTATCATTGATTCTTGCCTCTAGATCTTATGTTTGAGAGACCCTCCAAAATTCTGTTCTATCCTGTCTGAAACGGACAGGATATGTTATAGGACCCCTTCTAAAAAGATTTTCATCTTTATTCTTATATTCCGATAAAAGTGTACAGATGCTCCATTTTGTCGAAAATAAAATTGTCTATCTTCACCAAAGTTTTCCTTGCAGCAAATTTAAGTAATTGTAATTAGCTTGTGTGCTGTTATATATATATATATTCATATCTTTGATAAATTTATATGCTGTCGTTGTCTAGTATGTAGATTCGCATCTGGCGTGTATGCGCAATTGGGTCGATTAATTATGCTAATTATATTGAATATAACTTTGTCGTTCTAAGCCCTAAAAATGTACATTTTATTCACACTTTTCCATTAACTAGTTAAAAAATAGTCTTTCTTTTTTGGTCCAGATCATCTCATTGATTGTATGTACCATTGCTAGAATGTAACTTTTCTACTTATAACGTTCTAAAACGCCTGCCAAGTTTTACGCCAAGTTCACGGTTTGACTGCCTTTTTTTTTTTGAGATTTTTGACCAACATACTTGGTCTCTCGGAACGTTTTATATGAATGACCCGGACAGTTACATTACTTACCTTTTATCTGATTAATTGTAAATCACTTGGGTAATGGGCAAGTCTACCTGAAACTCCTTGAATTATTTCAACTTTGAATAGCATTTCGAAATATATTTTCTTTGTTTAAAAGCAAAGTTTGGTCTTCCTTTTATTCCCAACTAACTACACCCTGCTAATGAGATTACGACCCATTAAACAGTGAATATGTTTTTGGAACACTTTGCGTGTATATATCCTTATAAATGTATTTGGTTCTACCTGATCAACCGATACAGAACTCGGACCGTGAATGACGCTTGAAGAGAGGCCAGGCCATTTGTTGGCGTTCAGGTAAGCATTCTCGAAGCTTCGATGTCTAATAGATAGACGGTATTTGTTCGGTTTCTAGGGCCCTCGGACGACGTTGTGCTACGCTCAGGTTGCATCTATTCAACCATAAGGAGCATCGAACCGATGTTCCACAAGTCGAGAACTACACCTGCGTACAAGCATACCTGTATCTTCATCTAGTGCCACTTTGCCGCACCTCTTCAGGCTGCCAGACAGGTCTAACAACAGGCAACATCAGTGATTCGGTGCCTCTGTTTCTATTGGCAATTACCACTCAGCTATAAACATGATACACCACTTGACAGGCTCAAAGACTCCAGTAGTTCTTTGCTTAAGCGAGTGGCACAAATCAAAGTTAAGACAGCACTGAGTGTCATTTAGGGTAATCGATGTGGTTGGTCGTCGAAAAATGAGGCGAAGGGTTCGAATGCGTCTCCCATTGATCTTACTCCTTAAGCTAGGATGTAAGCATTAAGCAGAAGGAGTGCAGGATTTAATATGAAAGATTTACCGTTAAATCATTTTATTATCATTTTTACATAACGTCAATTTACAAATTAAACAAAAAAACGCTTGAGCTATACAAGATAAGGCAGAATCAATGACTCGATTCCTAGGTAAAATCGTAACCTTTTTTTCTATTCTATTTTTTCATCCTAAATGCTCCTCTATATTTTATTCTCACTTTCAGTGACTAACCCTAAGGCGTATATTTAACATAAAACGGATTTAGCGTTTTAATGCTGTATGTTGTTTTCTGGATGCGTGGCGTCCACAATAAGCGGATCGTGCCATATGCGTGCTTTCCGCATCCATGTTCCCCGATAAACAGAATAAGTAGACTGAGGCAAGTGGGCCTTCTTATTGTATTAGCAAGGCCAGCCGAATGAACTCTGGCTTGACGTTTTTTGGGAGGAGACGGCGATGAAACGAAGACAGCGAGTGGAGGGAGGCTCGTTTATTAGACCGAGCGATAGTCGTATGCCCCTCAGAAAGAGCCTCGACTGAGCTACTTGTGTCATGCTGCCATGGACATTTAACTGAGAGCTCGCCACCAACGGATATTGCTTGTCGCCATCAGACATTACAACGGAGCATATATGTACATATATAACATAGAGCGCGACACAATATCAAAATAGGAAACGAGACGTACTGGAATATCGCCAGACGGGCTTGTTCGTTTGGAGAACTATAAAAGGGGTAAGAACAAGGTAATGCCTGCCCGCTCTGTCTTTGCTCGACGCACAGTGTCGATGGGTCGGAGGCATCCTTTTGCCACTCAAAGCTGGCACACACAAACACCAGCGGCACTTGTGCCTAGATTGTTCAGGTCCTTAAGAAGTTTTTGGCTGTGTTGTTTGTGGCTATATTGGCTGTTCAGCCAACAATGAAACAGGAGTCGTATAACCGCGCTATAGCCTATAGGAACAAATATACATTGGCGCTACCACTAACAAAGCAAACAATATGGTGAATGGGACAGGGGCTGGATGTACCAGGACCCTTAAAGTTGACCTTTTATTGCTTTATGCCCCTTGCTCGCGTATACACGAGTTTTAGATAACTTCTCCTAAAGGAAGGCTTTTTGATTAACCGCAGACATTGTGACAACCCCTGGCGAGGGGTACACAAACTCGCCAGCATTTTCTGTGCGCATTCAGTCTTGCTTATATTTTGGTTGTCATCGTCACCCGAATATCCTCTGAAAGCCAGACTCAGTTTGCGGTAGAATCAAGCTTCGCTGTATTTATCTAAGGAATAATGCATTGAAAATAATCTCAGCACCAAGCGAATTGAAAATTCTATAAAGAACGTAAGAATAGACTTTGCTCCCTTTGGGCCGCATGTGCACAAATCGCAAAAGTTTTGTTTTTTAAGGTAATAAAAATATGCGACACTAGTTATAGCCTCTGAAAATCATAGTATGGTCCATTACGCCATTCTATTTGCAGATTCCTTGCTTTACTTACAGCCTTCCTAGAGCCGGAGCGATGGTTTTCTATTTTCACCATAGCCCATATTACAGTAGTACCGGCGAACTATATTTTTGAGGAACCCTATTCTTGGCCGGCGGCCCTATTTTGCCACAATCAAACCCAACTCTGTACAACAACAGACATTGATTAACTTTAACATTTTCTTTTTCTGCCGTTATTGTTAGCTAGTTAGAACTTTTGAAATCGTACCGGCCGCTGGACATAATAAATAGCTTCTTTGTCCTGAACGCAACAAAGCCTTTCTGCCAAAATGACAGGAAGTTAGTGAAGAAGCAAACAAAGTGCAGATTTGCCTTATAGAGTCTGATTTCAGTGCTTAATCTTAAAGATAAATGAGTTTTAGAGGCTCTGCGCGAGAATCAGATGGCTTCTATTGAATGCCACTTTGATATAATGTGCGCGTTTTTAAGAAATTTTAACCTAGCGCCGAAATCGGACCCCTTGTAAACCCCGCAATGTATACGTCTCGCCAGTACGCCAGTTGTCTACCATATTATTATAGTTTTGCAATGCTTTATAGTAAAACGTACACGTAATTATTGTGGTTATGGATAATTAGTAAGATTTACCGTATGATATGTATACATGTATATACATCCATCGCATGATATAATATAGTAACAGAAGTAGAAGATATCTAGCTAGCTTGAAAATTCCGTTGTTGCTACGTTTGGTATACATGTTAGTGTTAAGATAAATATAGTTTGAAAATTGAGTTATTGAATTTAAATTGAGTCTATGGTACAGTTATGTTTCTATTGGAACATCGTTGCGTTTTTGTGTGGGAATGCAAAACAGGGCGCAACTCTATTGAAATCAATAACCTGAGACCATGTTGACATCGCGGAGCTTGAAATATCGAGTTGGTTTTGGGGCATTCGGCAACCTCACGCTCTACTGCCACCAGCCACCGATGGTAGAGTGTTGAATCCTCAATACTAAGTGGGGTATGGGTATTATATCAAAAAGTCGATGAAGAAGTCGAGGCTGTCTATTCGAAAGAAAATCAAGTCAATTTGTCGATGCGCACGAAGGTGCTTAATTGGTACCGTTGGTAACGAAAAAAAGCGGAAACCTACGATTTGGCCTATCGCGGCTCATGGGAGCCCACCTGAGTTTAATAAGCTCACGTCTTGAGTGCTGAGTTGCGATTAGTATTTCTCATTTGTCTTATGAGTTGGAAAGTTTGAATTACGAAAGCCAGTAATAAACTCTGAGAAGATGTTACACACAGATAATGTATAATTTGGACCCTTGCTAGTTCTTTTATCCTATTGTACTAGTAAGTTAAAATACAAATCTAGATGAAATATTTATGCCTAGCAGCAGCAAGTAACTCCAAGCACACGGTGCATATATTCTACCTCTCTGTACGCGGTAGCAATATTATGCGAAAGACGTTGCTGCTACTTGCCCTGTATTATAATAGCTTAGTAGGGAGGTAAGTTGTACTTATCTTGAGTCTGGCAAAATAGACGAAGACTTTAAAAGAGAACTGCAAGCAATCTCCCTTCCGTCTATACGTGCATAAACGCCATTCATCATCTATTTATCAAAAAATAATTGGTCCATTATTAAATTCCTCATCCAAGTATGAAGCTAGACAATCGACACCTATCATAACTGTTAGGTAAAAGCTATAAACTCCGAAGTTGTTTAATGAATGTTCGCACTTCTGCACCTCCGATAAGAGAACTTATTAAACAATCTTCTCTGAAGATCTCTGCTTTTTGTGGGGTAGCATTAGAAAAAAAAAAAATTAATGACTGACCTAATTTCGGTGGCGCTAGCTTCGCTGACTTTTTTAATAGTAGTCCCTTTGTTCTAAAGCGTATTTCGTGAACTATCGTTTTGTGAGTAAAGGTCGGTTGAGCTCGTTAAGTTCGTAAGATTTCCTCACTAGAGTAGGAACCAGACGACGAAATCTGCCATAGCTTCGCTATACTCAAAACCCTACGCTGTGTTATTGTCATTTTTGGGTTCGTATTGCTCAACTTTGGCAGACCGCCAGAACTGTCAGCTATTCAAAAGATTTACAAAGAAAAAAACGGGTAATAGTGTAGACGATCCGCAAAATTTATTCGAGACTAACTTGCAAAAACGACCCGAAGGACACGATAAAAGGAATTCTTTAGCTTTTTGTAGAAGTAGTCCTACTATGTAACTAGGCTTATGTTTCTAATAGTCTGCTTTTTTAACATACATGATTTGAAATAGGTATCTTTCGGAACCATGCCGCGTCATAGGGTAGTTATGTATGAACGGATGAAGGTTTTTCATTTTTATCTGTATCAAGTGTGGATGCCCGATAGGCTAGAGTATTAGTCACTCGAAGTTGCTGGTGGAGTGCCTTCGAGGGCAATAATCAGTTATTGTAGCTATTTATTCATTTATAGCCACTATAACATCATGAGCCATGATGTGATCACAAATTTTCGATATAAGACGAGCGAGTGTCATAGCCTCTATTGCTTATGCAGACAGTTCCACAGTCGCCTTGAGTACAAGCTCCGGGGGTAGATGTCCATTTTTGGCACCTACTTTATTTGATCTTTTGCCGATGTCAAAGAGCTGCTGTACCGTAGCAGTTAGGCATATTCATACCGTGTGCTATGTGGCCTGCATACCTAAAAGGACTGGATCCATGAATTGGCGGAGAAGATGAAGCGCAGTCATAGAACTGTCGCAAGACATCCTAGAAGTCTAAATGCCCATAAATTAAGTGAAAGACCCAAAGAAACCTGACTTTTCGTTGTCTCTGAGCATCTCGTCCTACACCAAAATACGCCTAGTTGTAATATAAAGTGTTTACATCCGAATCTTAGGGGGACAGGAAGTTATGTCTCTACGTTAAGCTGAAGCGTAGAAATGAATCGGTAGCTCTAGAGGTACGCCTAAGCCCACAGTTAGATGTCTTATGTCAGGTAAGACCGGAAGAGGCATATACACACGAAGATGCTTGCCAAAAACAGAACAGTGGACAAGAATCTGTATGTGACTTCGTTGCGTCGGGTAGACAAAACTAGCTAATAGAAAACATCTAATCAGCCAAGCATAGTCACTCATCTTCATGACAATGCCAGAATGCAAATGTCGTTAGAGCTGTTTTATAGGCTTAAAAAGAACTTTTTTGCGTCTCGGGATTTCGCAGCAATGGAGTACTAGTTTTTTTCGATGGCTGACGAATAGAATTTGTAGGCGGACAGCTGCCGGTGTCTGGCCTCAAAACCTGGCTAGACGAGCTCGTCAATACAAAAGGTAAAAATATAAAAAAAAAAATAAATAAATAAATATACAAAAAAACCGCCACTAACAATGTCCTAGCTTACTATATCTAATAGTGAACATTTTCTCTACCAGAAACAACCTAATTTTTTAGGCAGTCCAACAATTTTATGGCTCCGGATAGCTGAAATGCATCATCTCAGCAATATGCGCTTGTATCGGTATGACAGACCCATGGAGATTATAACACTTGTTCTAATGCCACAGTTTTGTCCGACAATCAACTAGCTCCGTGCCCTTGAACGACTTGTGTAATCTGTGAACGACAGCTAAAGATTTCATTAATAAACCTGGCATTAGTTACCACTTGTTCTTATCAATAAAATATCGGTTGTGTACTAGCCGCGTACCCTGAACACAGAGCTCTTTATATACTAAACTTGTCCACTCTAAATCGAAAAAAAAAAATAGATAAATCGAAAAAAAAAAAGCAGTATATTAAAACTGAACTTTTCCTTACATTACTTACGATCAATAGCAAACACATCAATCGGGCTTCTTAGGAACTTCAATAAAGGTCTACTTTGCTTTGATGGTAAATCAATTGATTTTCCCAAGGAACTTAGTATATACAAGTTATGTTACTACACATGTTTTTGTGGCACAAATTACTTGTTTTCTCGGCAAATTAAGGCAGTTATTGGGATCAGTTTAATATTGATCCCTCTGTCCCTATTGGGCGGTATCAGACTCAAAGAGACCGGAACTGATCTGCTTATTACTTGTATTGTACAGCATACAAAAATGGGCATGCCCAGTTGAATACCACGATTCCAGTATTGATACATGGTCGTCCGACGTCGAATTGTTATATGGACAACACCTGGAATAGGTTAGGCAACTTACAAGATGCTAGAGCCTTTAGAAGTTCATCCCTTCTATCATTAGAGAATCGCATTTCTCTGCCCGTTTAACTAAAATTAACTTGAGATTTTTTTTAATCAGCTCTTGACAACACTCGTTTCAACTAAGCAAAATATCTTGTAACACAATTAAAGGAGACGTGCCGTTAAGTGTGTGTCTTACGGACTGAAGCCGGGGGCACCTAACATAGTACAGATTCACCCAAAGTAAAATAATTTTAGTACACATTATTTCTAGCCAAAATAGTAATCCCTTTAAATAGTTGTTTTTATTCCTGTTTTCAGAAGCTATAATAATTGAAAGGTCGAAAGCTTACTTGATTTCGCGGATGCGCCAAGTTTGGTTTAGGCATGGCGCGCAATAGTTGAACGCCAGACGTTAGCCATTTATGATAAGATGAAGGTTGAGGTATGTTAACCTACTGTTTGTGGGAGTAATAACCTCTACAGGATGCCAGGCAAACGAACTCAAGCTCAAGTTAGAAAAGAAGTGAATCTTTCTCACTCGATAGCCAATTCAATTTCGCTTACACGCCTGTAGTCTCTAACCCTATAACCTAGTCAAACTGGAAATAAATGGCTGGTAACTGAAAACGAAATCCGTGAGCAGCGAGAAACCTTGAGAGTGAGTCACTTACAGTTTACATAATGGAATTCTCTGAATATAATAGTAAATGCCAAGACGATCTCGTGTGCAAGCAAAATGAAAACAAGCCATTTTAGAAATCGTCATCGTTATAGCACCTATTAGAGGCAAAGGGTTTAATCTTTCGTGTCGGTTATAGCTGAGAGGTGAACTGATGATAGGAGCTTTGGTAACATCTACGAGTCGTTGGTGTTAAATTAAAATTGACGCGGTAAGAATAGAGGAGGCAACAATAACGAGGTGAATTGATAGAAATAACGATTGAGATTCATCTTTTACATTTAAATTCAGTATAAGCAGCTGGATTAGAGGTCGGAAGCCAAATGGGCACTCAGCCTGTGTCCGTACATACGTGTATTTGTGTGGATTTATAATATATCTGAGGAATCAAGAGAGGCTGTGGGCTTCTGTTATGATAAGAAAGAGCGTCGCACGACGACAGATCAGAATCACATTTTAACTTTCCATGCTGGCGGAGCAGCGATCGATGATGAAACCTTGTACGGTGAAGGAAGCGAAGATGAAAGGCCCACGCAAAACAAGAAGCTTAGCCTAAAGTTGCAGCAATAACTTAAGATAAGCGCCAGCTAACAAATTGGAATTACTAGTGAAAATAGCGGAATTTAAACGAAGTTATTGTAGTTAACTCTGTTGAGGAACGATGCTGGCCAAAAGATTGTGTGTAAAAAGAGAGATTAGGGAATGAAAGCGCTTCGTCTCGAGAACTTACAATGCAACGAGGTTGGTTGATTTATTTGGTGATCCGTTTTTTGTCAGAAGCGTCACAAGGAGCTAGATTTCGACCAAAATGCATATATACATAGCGCTCGAAAGATTTTCAGGCCACCATAAGTAAGTGCGGAGGCGCAAAGAAACTATTGATGACACTAATCCAATAGGTTGCTGGGTAGCGATTACAGACTTTTTCGCTATCTAAAACAAAAAAAAATGATATCCATTTGCGCTAACGGGCGTTAAGGGGCTATTGATACACGTGAGCTTTACCATAGCCGGCTCCTATGCTGACAGTCTATTGAGCTTGCTAAACATTTAGCCGTTGCATATTCAACAAGCGCACGACACCTACAATAGACAATGCCAATGAAGGAACCCGTGCAATATGAAACATAGCACTGGACGCCTCCGGACGAGCTAGTGAGAGTCGAATGTATTAGTTCGAGCAACGTACGCCGTACATTAGGATTTCAATATATACAATAATCATATTGTTTGAACGAGTCCTGCCCCGTTAAACTACGAGTGAGTGACTGTAGCAGGCGATCCCGAACGATATGTATTTAGCTCCTTTGGGAATTTGCACTAGCCAGAGCACGGACGCATTTTTTTGGCAGCTTTGAGCTAAATAGAAAAAGTAATTGTTCCAAAAGTCAAACCGCATGTATACATATCTAACAAAATGTACGAGCTGATTGCGGTACCGGCTAGACAAAGTGGGTCATACTATCAGGCAATCGTACGTTCGGCTATTGGTACTGGATAGGCTTACCGTGCCTTGTTTCGTGTGGAAAACACATTGGCTGATCCGGTTGACCTCAGCTATTTCGTATTTCATTGTTTTCGATACGTTCCGTGTGAAACATGCCTGTAGTATTATGTCCCACAGTGTCGGCTCCAGAGCCTCTATAAGCTCCAATTTATTCGACAACACGTCAGCGGAACTATCGTTTTGCTTCCTCTGTACAATTGTTCGTATCGACTGGTGGAGCATAATATCCCGCAGGTACTAAACAGGTGCAAAAACTAGAATGACCGAGGGCATAAACAACCACATCCAGAATCAATACAGGAACTGCGAAAGAAAAAAGGCACTGTGTTCCCGTCTTATAATCTAACGTTTCAGACAAACGTTACTTAAAACCTAGTGCTTCGCTTTTGACACATTAGCGGTTTCCGATCGGTGCTGTACTCCCTCAGACTGTAACGCATGTTTTATTCAATTGCACGTTTTTCTAATAATTTTTTTTAATTCATATTTTTTTTGCACGCCCGCGTAAAGTTCGTCCACAGGGAAGAGTAGATCTTTCTTCAAGAAGTCATTTTTGAGTTTTTTTTTTTTGTTCACCTTTACTCGGCCACGCTCGTTAGCTGAAATCTGACCACTGCGTACCTAGCAGCTTATTCAATGTGTGACAAAGTGAGTCAAAATTGAGACTGTGCGGCGGACGTTCTAAAATCTCAATTTTTTCGATGGCTATTGCACCCTTGTTAACTTTCGACAATAAGATTGTAAATCAATCCTTTTGCCGGACGACGCTAACTCATGATGGACAATCCCGTCCGCCAAAGATATAGCATCATCTTCCTCAGCATCAGACTGGGGGCTTTGCCATAACGTCAATGTTGGATAAAACATTATTGCTCTATATGATCCACTCTGCATTCGTTGTCGATTGCTGTAGAAATGGCTCGATATCGTTACGTTGGAGATGCAAATACGGTCGAGCATATTTGTCTGCGTTACTCCGTGTGGCCCCTAGACATTGAACCTTTTTTTTATGAATAGTTTTAAATTTTGCTGTGGTAGACATCTAGTCTATTGGCGATGTCGTGTCTACTCTCGTTTTGCTCGACTTTCGTGATAATTTCATTCATTTTTCTGTGTTTTGTTGACCTCTGCGAGGAGCATGTTCTACTCCGAAACTTTCCGAACGAAAGCAATAGGACTATTTTTAGGCCGTTTCTGCCAATGATGCATCTTGACCACAAGCAATACATTCCACTAGGCCTGGCCAGCACCTGCGCTTTTATTACAATAAAATCGTATCATATAGTGAATTTTTACACAGTTTTCACCCATCTTCAAAGCGCTTTATCTTGAAATTGAATACGCGCATTCAAATAGCTTTAGCACTACTGCTGGAAAATCTCAGACTTCTTTAAAAGAATAACGGCTTCTGACTATCGCCTGCGTCCTCGACTGTGCTGACGATATCCCCGTTTTGGTTCATGTCTTTGTAAACGTTGCGCTTGGTGACTTTCTATGTTCAACTACTGATTTCATCAGGCAAGCACCGCTCTACTTGTTATACCTTTTCCTGGCGACCTTTTCTTTCTTTCTTATAATATTTGCCTTTTTATACGGGGGTTGTATACAGCACTGATCAAGTAAACGATATTCATTCCGTTGTTTAGCATAATACAGGGCCGCGGTATTGCTGTTTGTGAGAGGGGCGAATGGCAGCGCCTTCAACGCCTTCTGTAGGCCGTAGGTTATATAGGAACATTTTGCATCAAGAGTCGTTTTTATCATTATAGCTTGCGGAGCAATTTTCTGGCTCACTATATAGAAGCCTGTTAGACAAGCAGAGATATCGTGAAATGTAGCTTTTTCAGGTTTCAATAAACATACTGGGTACGTTATGACTAGGCCAAAATAAAAGGACCTCATCTTACTAGAGCTGCGACTTCTTGATCCAGAGATTGGTAGTCCAACAGTTGAATTTTGTAATTCTATAAACTATGGAAATATCGGATTCACTAATAAAATTTAAACAAACATAGAGATCGTAATGAAACCGCTAAGGAAACCTTTTCCATAAAAAATACTGTAATATGTTTAATATTACATCTAACGAAGCTGGAACGTCACCACGGAGCGATGACAAACATGCCACAGCCCGTGAGCTGGAAAGCATATAACTACTAGAGGGTCACGAGAGCAGGATAATATCAAATAATGTGTAATTGCTCTTAATAGATCGTAAACGGCATTTTTTGATATAATAAAAACGGTTATTTGCCTAGGGTATAGCGAAACAAGTAACTTTGCGTTATATTAAGACGTTCGATTGACCTTATCCTGCCGTTACAGTATTGCCTTAGGTAATGTATATATATATATATATATATATATAAAGTGCAGTTGCTTTTCGTGGAATTTAGTTATTTATAGAATTAGATCGTTTTGCTGCGTACGTATGCATGATGCATACGTATATGTGATAGGAAAGCACTATTATTTTTTTACAGGCATTTTTTTTCCATAATTATCTTTCTGTTAATTCGTTTTTAATATTAGATTATATAGGTATACAGAATACAATGTACGCTTCTTTTACCTCTCAGCAATTTTGAACCTTTTCACGCTCCGAAGATTCACATGGATTTCTGCGTGACGAAATCTCAACTTCCTTGCTAGACATGCGTTCGTCAAAATGCAGCTGTTTTTTTAACCTAGCAGATCAGCGGGCCTATCAGATCCCTTATGCATGACTTTTTTCTATTGCGGAATTAGATAATGGTTCCTGCGGAGCACTAACAGAAATAACATGATTATCTAGGAAAATTTTGCTTGAGCTTCCTGTTCTGTTTGTTAGCTCACTTTTTTGACTTTCTATTTGGCTTTTTTTTTGAAACTATTGTCCTTTAGGGTCTGTTGGTTCTTTTAATCCAGGGAGCCCATAAAAGTCATTGAGTACGACACCTGTTCCCGCCAGTCAGGCCAAACTGCGAACCCTTCTAGCATTTTTCAGCGTCAGTAACTAACGCAGTTTTGTGTATCTAGCTTTATTCCAAAAGGGATGATATGGCCCTGGGCCACATTTGAGTGTCCAGGAGTCGCTATATTTCTAGAGGATGCTCATGCTTTGAGATTCAAAAAGGTATCACAAAACGCTAATAATTTTGCTTTGCGTCTTTGTAGCAAGGGGGGCTGTGTGGCAGCGTCTTATCGTAGTATATACTTCAGGGGCTAATGGCAAGCCGTATGTTATATTAAGATCCGATTGATATTATTTGACGAGTATGAGGTCATATATTCTATTGTTCAAGTCCTATTTAACGCTTACCAATATGACAAGAGTCTGTGCAGTGGGGTTATCTAGCTTGTAAGGGCGTTAGATATAACATACAAGCATTTCTTGCTAAAGCAACCTGCAACATGCGTCCGTTATCAATCTTTTTTTTTTTTGTTATCGCGACACTGAGTCGGATATTCGGTAGTCAGTAGAAAAAAATTTATCAAACAGCGCAAAGTTACGAAAAATGCTATTTACTGGGTATTTTGGCTCACAAATGCCATAGCTGTACCCTTTATTTAGCAATAAAGGGAACGTTGGGCGGCATTTAATAATTTTTTTTTCTAAAATGTGATAAACGTCCTCGTTACGCTGTGTTTTCCGAAACTATTCACAGGGATAAAATACGTGAATAGCTTTAAAAAGGTAGACTCAACGATATTTTTTTGCATAGTAAATTTACTTGCCATTCTTATTTTTACAGCGAAACAAAAACAGGTCGTAAAGGGTGCATTTATCATTTTTCTTTTTTATGTGAGTTATTATGTTAGGTAACGAGGACTGTTTTACTATGAAAGGCCACACCTGAACAGGTTAATCACCTCTATAAATGCTTCATAATTTTGCTAAAAAATCCATCTGTTTTCAAGTAGTAGATGACGATTCTGGAAAGCGTAGCAGGTTATCGATAGTAAAGTTATTAATAGATCTACGTGATAAAAGCTTGACGCTACGATCATCGGGTCTTTACAAGTTACGTCTGTCTACAAAAATAGAGTTGCGTCCTTGATGGATATCCATCGTCTAATAGTTCAAAAGGCCATAGCTTGCTCATTCCAAAGAAAAGTATGGTCGACCATTATGTGTTCATCACAGGTAAATCAGCCGTAAAATAGCTTATTGTAGTGAAGGGTTGAGCATTACATCGAGTATTGACATCGAGGATTTGTATTTCAGCTCCGTCAACGTGCTTGATCAAGATTTATTAAGTCGTGAGATTACTAAAGTAAAAATGGGTTAGAAGAAAACTTTATTTGACGTATTGGAACTTTTATGCTAGAGTGGTAACTTTAACTTTAGCGGTTAAAACGGTAAGCTCAGAACGTCCTACTGGATTTTTACTTAGCCGACTTCTGAGAAATGTTGATATTTCCACTATAAAGAGTTCTCTCTTCCCAGGGGCTAAGTTGAAGCTCTGTAGTGATGACTTGAAGCAAAAGATACTCTTGTGGTTGGCCACCGACTGCAGTCTATTGTATAACCTCGTGTTCTTATAAATAGTCTAGTCAATACATTTAGAACAATTTTGGTCACTGATATAGTTAATTCGGTTAAACATCTAGAAACTACGCGGGCTCGTTACCTTGGCTCATATCACAAAGGATATCATTAAATTAGTGTCACTCCTAGCAACTGCTAGCTACTTTTGCAATTTAAGTTCTATTGCCAAGTTTCTGAAATTACATGACCTCGTTTGAGTGAAGACATGAAGATCTACTGAATCGATATTCTGTTCGCAGTCTCCTTCAGACACGCCTAGAAGTCTATTCCTTCATCCGATTGGTAACACTAAACGCTTTCTATATGAAAAAGCATTTTCTCTGCAGTTATGACGTTAAAAGTGGACCACTATAAAAAAAAAAAGCAAAAAGATATATATTTTGATGGAGAAATACCTCTAGTCTAATTACTAATCGTCAGCGACGTTCAGCAAAATAGATTTAGCATTCTATTGAGAACCTCAAAGCGAACATCGAATTGTCCCGTATTCGAAGCCGGTTTAATACCGCTGTAACTTCATAGAGGAAGCAACATCGTATACGCTAATACTGTATTATGACCCGCGAGCAGTTGCTGTCAAGGGAGCCTTCGAGCCCGAAATTAAGTCGCTTCTTTGGTTTGCTACCAGCCTAACATAAATGGCTTCTAATGACTTTTAAAATAACGTTAACTAACGGTACCTGATACAATGTTTACGGTACTGTTTTTCCAGTGAGAAAATTCTAACGATTGTACATGGCTTATCTCTGGAACTTTTTCGGCGGAACTTCGTCGCTTTAGGCGTACTCTTGACAAGTTAAGGAATATGTATGTTCTTGATGACGCCAATCAATAAAGGTACATATTACTAATGATACTGAAAAAGTATCGATCAGCTGTTAGCTGAAACTGCTGCAAGGCTATAACGTATTGTCAACGAATTCTGCGGCCGTACTGAGAAGACCTGTCCATGAAATGATACAAAATCTGATAATATGATCTTCGAAAACTGTGATGAAGTAATTGAATCATTGGAGTTTTTTTTTGCTTTGCAAATGTGGGCTCGAATGTGACGGCTCGGTGGGGTGCACCACTACCCTTGCCTCTTATCCGAGGAGCCAGTATTTTTCACTTGACGCACTCACGAATACCAACTTCACTGTCTTACATACTGCAGCAAAGATGACATTTCATTGCTTGCTGGCACATATATCTAATTTATCTCTTCTTTTTTTCTAGCACCGCCTAGAGTGCTATGTTGAAGGGTAAGAGCAGGAACGATGGTCGATCGGTTTCGAAATTTTTTAAAAAACGTATCAAACGTCCGGTTTGAACTTACTTATCCGACAGTATTTTTCGACAACAAACACATCGAGTCCCGTCTATGCTACTTGTTTTGCCGATGACCTGACTTTTATAAAATAGGTTGCTGGCTATTATATACTTGGCCTTTGTGTGGACATTTTTAACTTGCATATGTTCTCCTAAGAAGCGATGCTATTCGACTCAATCAGCCCTAGTGGGACAGTTACTCAATTAAGCTGATCCGCAAGATGCCTTGGCTTTACATCTATATAAAAATTCCCTATATATAATATACATCTGTATAATTATTTCCTTATGTTAGCTTCGAAATGCTAAGGGCTATGACTCCTTATCAGCGAAAAAATTACTTCTACAAAGGTAACGTATGTGTGTACTCACTATATAATTATTGCCTTAAAACACTGAATAGATAGATCATACTTATGTTGAATTTCAGTTGTTACTACAACAATGTATGTGTGTCGAGTACATTCAGTGCCCTGCTTGTAGGTGGTCCAATTTTTTTTTTGTATGCAGGACGCAATCCGCACGGTCTTTTACTTTGAGTTTGCTTAATAATCTGCCGATATTATTTCATGTATAAAAGTCAAAACGTAGATTTTTCGAAAAACGTTAAAAAAATGGCCATCTCAGGACTACGATAAAACGGTTAGCTCAAACTTTGGTTTCTGGTGAAACAGTGGTTTGCTGCCGAGCCTTTGTAATGGTCATATTTAATTAAACAAAAAGTTTCACTCATTCAACATACTCATATAGACATGTTCATATTGTCCATTTTGCGTATCATTTGCTTTTTATCAAAAAGATTATTATTCTCCACGCATACAATCATCCTTAATTCCATTTTGGAATTTAAAGTAGTCTTCGACTGGGGACATAATTTGCAAAAGCTTCTTCTTCACTATAACGGCCAGCAACAGAAGGCCTGTAGCATATCAGAAAGTCTGCGCTGTGACACTAGAACTATGTTGGCCGCACTCAGCATCTGTCACAGATTCGTGTTAATTAATGATCTAGCCTAGATCGTAACGATATCAGGGTAGGAGAAGGGTAGGACAAAGAATTTTGTCTGCTTCTGACCGAAGCGTTTTCACCTTTTTACTATTAGCCGAGGTCTTCTTACTGCGTTCACGAGAGGATGAGAGCCCAATGGGCAGCAAACTCCTACCTCGATCTCCCTAGTGAAATGAGTCGTGTGACCCCACTTGTAGATGTCTAGCCCAGCTATAAATCGGTTGTCCGACGTGCTGCCAGTCTTTGCCTACATTCCTTACGATAATTGGGAATTCCGGTAATTCCCAAGGTAAATTGGGATTGAGTTCTACTCTGCGATGTCCCCTAATCGGGCTACGTCACCTTTCTGCTCAGTGGTGTTTATCACAAAATAAGCATTTGACGTAGCAGGAACACTATCCTAGATGCAACTATGTATCGTGTTATCGTTAGCGCCCTAAGTACTTTTAAGGAATTGGGTAAGTTAAGGTATGAGCATGCTGGGCGTATTCAGAAAAGCTCAACGGCTGGCTTGTGTGCTGTTTCTTCCGCGGTCAGAAGGTACTGATTAAACAAAACAGAGCCTGCACGGGAAGTTTATTTCGTAAATAAGTGTTTGCCATGCCAAACACGATTTTTTATTTTAGAGAAGACAATAAGCAGAGAGGAACCTGAAATGATACACTCAGAAGGTAACGCAGCTCGTCATCGCATACAAGTCGCTTTAAATGAAGATTCTGTTTGACGAACATGCGTGTCATGGAGTTGCTCGAATGCGTTACTCTTTCGAACTCGAACTTTAACAGTTAGCGGAAAAAAAAACCATGTTTTACCCTTGGCTTATTTCTACCACTAAGAAGATACCACTAAGAAGGCAATCAGCGACTTGGTGATATGATAATTTTCTGTCCTAACTCTGTAGGTGTGAATCGGCCAAATAAGAGCAAATAGATATCATGCTTTCTAACCAGACCAATCACTGTAAGCTGATAGGAGACAGATATTTTACTTTAACATTGCTATTTCTATTTTCGACCATCTATAGTTATTGTGTATTTCTTGTAAACAGTACACAAAATCCGAATAATAATAATAATAATAGTACAATGCCTTTGCTTCATTGAGAAGATGGCGCCCCCTGATCGCCCATTGACAATATAATGTATCACCAATATGAGCCAATATATAAGGCTGTGATAAGGTGTCGGATGTTTGATACCACAACCATTGCGCAAAAACTCAATAACGTAAACTTTAGAAACGTTACAGGTTTTTGTGTTGTAGGGGTGACCTCTTCTAGCAGTCGTCTTTATGCGTCGATCCGCTAGACGGTCGAAGCAAAGGTGGATGCGAAAAAAGACATGTAACATAGTGGTCTGACAGTTGGCAAAACTTACAAAGTTTAGGCCCTATAAAAATTCTGTAAAAGAAATAAAGTATATTTATTGGCCAATCATTTTCCGCGTACCAACTATGGCAGTGCAATACAAAGTGCACTATTTTAAGGCTTGCATACGGATTTTTTAAAGTCCATAGATGAATTCCCTTTATGCTTCCTTGTCATTCTCGTCGACTCCTCGTATGGTCCTTTACTACACTCTGATTAAATTGTTCGAGAGTGATTTGCAGGTCGGTACACCGACCCGTGTAACGCAAGCCGTTGCTGGTAAAATGTTTGTGCTGCAAGGCTTTGCAGAGGCCGTTGTTGAGCAGGCCTCTGGACAAGGCTTTTGACTAGATAGTAAGGTTTGCAATGCTCTATGCAAGGTTTTTCCGACAACGTGATACCCTCGAATAGCTTTTTGAGCGTGACATTGTCTTCGTCTTGTAGTTTTCTAGCGCTAGATATGTTCGTTCGGCCTGATAGAACAACAACTCTCCTGAGGCAAATATCAAACCCAGTTTGGAGCGCAATGTGCCACTATATGTAAGTACCAAATGATTTGGCGAATCGTGCCCTGCTGAGATCGAATACTGTCACGTCTTCGCAGCGACTGTTTATTAGAAATTTCTGGCAATGTCCTATTATTTGAAGACCATGGGAACTGTCGTCTGCATAGCCATGCGAACCGCACGACTCGTAGGGTTCGATTACGAGCAAAAAGAATATATCGAGAACATCATTAGATTCGCGCCAACACTGATCTGATGAAGACGCTAGAACTCCACTTTGTATATTTCCTATATACCTTTATAAATTTGTTTACACCCCAAGATAATAAACGAAGGAACAGATTTGGTTTTTGATAGTATGGGGATCAGCATCAAACTTTTTAACATGGGGCTACAGCGTGTGATGATCAGGTCGATGGCGGATCCCATATCGTTTTTTGGTTCTTGAATTGTTTCTAGTAAAAAAAAAAACGTGATATGAATTAGCTTTCACATGACTTTAATAGAAGTAGTGAATTTAGTTGAAGATCGCTTTATTTAAACCCACAGACATGTTACGTGTTGCTGGTTTGTTCAAACATATACAGCATTTGGATTAAGTAGCTTTAAAATGTTTACCTAGTTGAATATTTTGCGCGTACCGTTTTACCAATGATGATTTTTGAGCTATTTAATATATATCTAGATAGTTGGGTTAGCATTGGGGATCATACACACCTCATTAGTACAAAAGTCCACTAATATGTTGGATGTCTACCTTAATAGAAGGGCAGAGTCGTCTGCGTAAGTAACTGGGTGAAGATCTTTTTGTGGCCTACAAAGTCCTGGTACTTTAGTCAGGGCCCCCTGAGAATGTCCTTCAGTATGGGCTCTAATTGATCTATGTGTGAAATGCAGCTGAAGTGAACGTATTGAAAGAATGTGATGTATGCCTTTTTACGCTCACGTTCTCATTCATGCCTGAGCTTGCTATAATAACGTTGAACGTATCGCAGTGTGACAAAATAATCTCCATTGTTCTGTTGGATTATTGGCTGGTTGGTTGACGACCATGGCTTATCAGGAAGACGGTTACCTATCTATAGGCATTAAATATGGCAGTAACAAGGATAGAACTAAAACTATTTCCAGGGGGCTACGGTACTCAGCCGGGTAAACTACGGCTATGTACAACGTATGGCTAAAAAGCTGATAGAATGATCGCAGAATGATAGGTAACAACATAATGATGATACATAAAATGAAAATAGGTAATTAGTTACTTTATTAAAACCAGTGTGAAAATATTAACATATATTCAAATAATTCAACCGCGTTAAAGGCTATGAACGCACAATGCACCCTAGTCTATTAATAGAATTTTCACTGTCAAATTTTATTAGATAGCTTTCTTGCTTTTCTTCTTCGAAATCAGCCAACTGATAAAGCGATTCTCGTAAACGACACTTTAGTTGTAACGGGAGTTCGTCCATTGCAAAGAGTGAAGATTTGGCAAGGCAAAGCTATCTTAAATTGCTAAGAGGACTGCCAATAGAGCTCGTCGTCATGCTATAAGTCACTAGAAATTAGCAGGGTCTGGCATAATCGCGTTTATAGGTTTGTCAAAGAAACCTTAGATAGGTCTGGCAAGATCCACTGTGTCTAGACTGTTCATCGGGGAAGGTCGTTAATAGAATAAACAGAAGTAATTTCGAGGACTTCGTGACATTTCGAGGGTAACTAGAGGTAGTGACAAAAAATCGACTATAATCGGGCGAGGCCGTCTTCTGATCTTACTCAACGTGTGAATAGGCGCCCATGCATGGACAGCATAGAACGTGTCTTCCAGTCAGATAAAGCAGTTTGTTAAAACAATGGCCCTTCTGAGCTAACAAATTAGCAAACATAAAAAGTCCCCAGTTTGACCTAATTTCAAGTGAATACTATTTGTTAACAGGGTAATCAGGGTAAGATAACCGAGTAGCTCTGAAAAAGTACGTAAGTTTGTAACCTCTCGAATCTCTTACATAACTAAGACTGCATTCTCGACTAAAATAGTACACGGATGTATAATTGTTAATAATAATGTCAGCTTGCGAATATGCATATCTGAATCACTTAGGTCGAGTAATCAGCATATGTTTTTTACTATGACATTATTTTTCTACATTAAACAAAGCAGGCAAGGCACATATTAGCGTCAGCGTTGAAATAGTTGTCAGAGTTTTACAGTAAAAAAACAATTAATAATATCAAAAATAAGGAAGGCGTTAGTTTCTGCCATAAACAAATAGGCGAAGTTGTCGAATCGCGAGAAACGTTAATGAAAACCTCATGCTTCATACTGCTGTACCGTCACCACGTTGATGTTTCTGGTTTGGAGTGAAGCAGAGACACGCTATAAGAGCCACAGAAAATGCAAAAACCAGCTATATTGGAAAAATACCCTCGTTAACTGGTTTTAGCTTAAGGTACAACTTTGGAAACTTTGGTAGCTTCAATAACGCACAGCTTTGCCGTTTATTTCGCGCGACAGAAGACGAAGAGCCAATATATAACAGTTTATTCTGCTCGCCGCGTAATCAAGAATGACAATAAGCGCGGGCACCAGACCCGTCGGGTGATTGAAATCGAACTGCTGGGTTGCCTTTCAAAACAGCGTTCAATTAGCTTAATTAAGTTTGTGTCCTAACCTTTAGAACACTCCAGTGTCGCACTTGCACCATTCTACTTGCTAGGGATTTACCGTTACATGAAGATACAAGATCTATTTGGCCAGCGTAACTAGAATTTAAAACATGCCAAAGACATGTTTCAATCAAATAATGATATTCGTATATCTGGGCTATATGTGACAATGTTTTGATAATAACTTAATATTTAACTTTAGTACCATCAGCGTTGGATGTACTCTATCTCTACCATAATCGTAATCTTAGTTTCATTGCTCCAAGAAGCTATCCTGTTTCCTGAGTAGCGTAGTCTTTTTACGAGAAAATGTACCATTCGAAATTTCTCCTATTATCATAAGCGCAAAATTTGCCTTTTCGAGCTTATTTTCTTTTTACAAGCTGTCCGTCTGTTCGTTATTTTTTCGCAGAACTCGAAGGTTCAGAAGCTTAGAAAGGAACTAATTGAGCTAATATTAGGAAAATGTCTTTATTTATTAGCTCACCTATTGTTTTGGTGTTCAACCACACGATTGAGTCATTGTTTCGTAGCTATTGAACGCAAGAAAACGAACCTGACGAGATCCATCTATAACAATTACGAGTTTCGTTTTAATGAAACGTTTGCTTTTTCATATAAAGCTGACACTAAACACAGAATTTCCTCTTGTCTTTATAGAAATCCGGATATCAATAATATTCTATCACGTATTCGAGAGTAATCAGTTTCTGTAGTCAGTCCTCGCAACTGAGTACTAAAACATTGTAGCACACATCTATTAAATAGATAGAGTTTCAATGTGTAGGATCCGTAAAAAATATCAAACAAAGCATTGGCTTCTAGGACTGCCTGCACTCGTGTACGGACCTGTCCGAAAAGCCCGTAAATGATAATACTTTTTTACGCACCCTATCATAAAGAGTGCATCTAAACTTTTACATAAATTTACAATAAATGAGAAAAAAAAAAAATGCGTTTTTATACGTTATCAGGAAAACAAGAATATTTCGAGAGATGCTTCGCTTAGCACTTATAATTTTGGCAACTACGCTACACATTTGAAGGCAAGCTTATACTCGCGACTAGCACATAGTCCGTTCTAATAGTTTTTCCTATGGAAAGTTTATGCAAATGACTAACCGAGATGGTAGCCCTTACGGATGCGCTGTAGGGTTCTTCAATTTGAAAAGGCTACGCCTCAAGTCAAGGACGTTCATAGTAATAACTCGACTTTTTTTTACTTAAGGCAAATAGGTCTCATGGTTACCTTTCCATTAGGAGGCAGCCTTTTAGGGCCAAAGTAAGGCTGCATGTGAGAATAATCAAAATCAGAATAGGTCAAGTCAACGGCTGTAACGATGCAGAGTGAAATAGGATGGCACGAATGTTGGCTGAGGCAGTTGATATTTATAGCAGATTGTTTATATCAGATACAAAGTCTTGCTGGCACGTTGCGTCATATGAAATGGAACAGCCTGCCTTTATAACCCGTAATTGCATCGTTATGGGTTTATGTCATTCGTCGAAGATCGCTGTACGAATGCCACGTATTGGGCCCGTTATAATTAATAATTTTGACCTGGCCTTGCCTAATCGTCCCAATCAAATGCTTCCTACATTGCTTCAAAGCGCAATTTTTTTTTACAATAATATTCAGCTATTAGATACCGTTCATTGTTATTTTTCATTGACAAGTCTACTTTTAGAATAGGACCTTAAGATATAAATCATTAAAGCGTCTTGCCGATGTGTAGCGTAAGAGAAACGAACAAATCAGGAATTAAACCTTTGAGCTTGCGTTCCAATTGCTAGAAAGGATCTATCGAAAGCGCCCTCTAACCGTAATTACTGTTCTGTTCACGACAAAAATCAGACAAATTTTTATTTAATTTTACGTCTGAAACATTAGGCTGTTAAAAACCGATGAAACAATAACTGTAAAAGCTCACTAACCAATGCTTAAGTTCCCCTATTATAATTTGAATGAATGTGCCCTGCATCGAATCACAGAAGGTGTTTGCTCAGCAGTGTTTTCTTATGGTCGCATTCGACTTTTACAATGAAACTTCGCCCACTCCTAATTCATTTCTCACATTGGGCGCGGCTGATCTGTACCTCTGCAACTTTGTGGAAAAAAAATTACGTAGAAATTGATGAACACAGCAGTTCGATCTGTCGTCATGGGGTGCGACGTCCGCGGAGGAAAGTCAAAACATCTTTATCAAGCGTCGGCAAAACAGTATCTCTGTATTAACACATTTCTAAACTGAAAGTGATAAAACCACCATAAAGATACATCAGCGTTAATTTCTGCACACTCAACAACCGTGCCTTTGTTAACAATATTAATTTTCGTTTTCTAGCAGAAATTCAATCCGGTTGTCAATACCAGCTGTAATTAAACTGAACTCTCACAAGCGATAGTATATCGGTACCATTTAGACGGTATCGTTTTCTAGTTTTTTCAATATTTTATTATAGTATCGAATAAACTCGAATAGGTAAAATGTTTATTCATTTTATCTACCCATTAGATTTGCTCGCCCATAGAACAAATGTTATACTAGGTAATAGCGATATAACAAAAGTAGATCTTATTAAATACTGTATGATGTAATTGCACCTTGAAATTACATACTGGCATACGTAGGCAGAACATTGACGCCTGCTCATAATATAGAGTATGCCATAACACTGACTCGTCGGGAAAGTTTAAAGTCACGTATTTCAGATGATATAAATCGTGTCGAGTCGGCGTTTAGGTCATTTCAAAGTTGAGTCTCGGCGATAGTAGAAGGTCCAAAATTGTTTTAAAAAAAAAATTAAGTTTGAATGGAAATATTCTATTTTCAGTCAGGCTTAAAACAGCGCTTTGAAAATAAGCGTACTTTTTTTAATTTTTTTTTTTCTTTATAATTTCATTACGACAAAGGTGCAAATATCTGCCAGGCCCTAAGAAAATGTGCTGTTTATTGCCAAGATCCATTATTGGACAAAACAGCATAAAAATGGTCCTGTCGTTTTCGTTCAAGAAATTTCGATGCAAAAAATGTTTTTGTAGCGGTTGGCCAACTACGAAAAAAATTATTGCGACAAGAGCAACACGTGAGTAGCCATGAAACCGTCAAGGAATTAAACATCCATCACCAAACAGCTTTAAACCGCCTTCAGGAAGCTGGCTACAAAAAAGAAGCTCAGTATTTGGATGCCACAGGAATCGATGCAAAAGAATTGGTCGTGCTTTGATCAGCGAACCTCGCAAAAAAAAATTACTTTACGTAAAATTGCTTTAGAAATTGGTAATTTCTAAAGCAATGTGAAAATAGATGGATTATATATGGCAGTCATATGCGAATAAATCTTGTGGCAAAGCCCGGATCGATGCTAACGAATGAGATGCTACACGTTTGCTAGAATCGGAAAGGAACTGTTCATTTTGAACCGTTGCTATCTGGCAAAACGATTAATTCGGCTCTACTGTCAACAACTAAAGAGATAAACATGTCGTTGAAAAAAAAGTGAGCGGAATTACCCAGCAGAAAGGGCACCGCTTTCCACAACGGCAATTTAAGTCAACTGAAAGCTAAGACGATTCATCTGACAACATTCCTCGTGTAGTTCGGATCTTGCGCCATCTGATTATCTCCCGTTTCGGTTTCCGGAGAGGCAGTATAATGTTGTTAACGTAGTTTCAATGGAGGGATGCGAACAACAATGTATCGCCCGAAAACCATAGAGGTGCTACAGTGAGGAGACAATAGCGTTAGCACAATAATGAGAGAAGGTGATGTATCAAAATGTCGCGCATTTAGTCTAATAAGTATTGTTTTAAGGTATAAAACATAGTTGTTTCAATGCGATCAATGCTTTTTCGATAGTCTGATGTAAACAACGACTTATACACTGCATGCATCCGTTGCGTATCTGGTGTTAAGTCTTTCGTACAGGCGAAACAGAACATAGACGTACTTAGCTTCTATCTGCCGCAACGGAGTCCATGTGTCAATGGACTCGGAGGATGGCAAATAAGTTTCGCCCCTAGGCTGTAGACGTTAGAAAGATCAATTTCCGTTATCTGGGTCCAGATAGGCAGTTTATCAATACTACTTTGCTAAATAAATTATTCCCGCAACCGCTGCTCTTAGTCCCGCGTTCCCTATTAGTTTGGGTCGTGAACGTTTTCTACTCGCTGGCTTCCCACAAGGGAGTCCCCACAAGGCACCCCTCTAAAGTGGTAGGTTTCGCGGATCCCTTTTGTCAACTGTTTCTATTTGAAACACTTACAAATAGGTTCGACTCATGGCAATCGTTATTCCCTTAGGGTCTATAAGACACCGTAAAATTGCTTTCTTCGTTCATTCGTCCAAATTTTAGAATTGTAGTCTCGTTTTAAAGATGCCATAGAATATTTCGTTGTCCAGTTGATATTAAATATGGCTTTATAAATTGGCATAGTAGTTTTTGTGCGTTTCGAAAAATGCAGAAGTGACTCTTTTGTTGCACGAGATTATTCAAAATTTACTGCACAACCTAGAAAATGTAAATTTTCTCGTTTTTAATTTCAATAATGAGAAATGTATCGTTAGACTACTTGTTGCGGCCACGTTAGACGTTCTCCTAAAATCGGAGTGGACTTTTCTATAGTTGCTTTGAGGCCTCTAGGGAGAAGGAGTGGCACCGTATGAAATTGGGTAAGTGTAGTTACCAGTGAAATAAGTAACATAATTTAATTCGACCTCAATACTATAGGCCGACAATTACAGTTTTGCTATGCACAGCTGACAGTATAAGTTAAACTTGAAAAACGTTTGAGATATTAATAAAATTTTAAAAAAAAGACTGGTCTTAAGTAGCCTGACCAGAATGAACCAGCGCGCGAGTGAGCAGGACTAGTTGACGATCATATTTAGAAAACACAAAAATGTATTCCTTACGACGCAAGCGGTACAGTGCCTTGACAATAGTCTCTGAGAGCAAACCTAGTTTATGGATCTGAATGTTAGGCTCCGATTGACGCGTCGCGCCTTCTAGGTGGGAGAATTGGTCTGAGGTCATTCGCAAACTTTGAGATATCTCCTGCCAGGCCTGTTGCTAATATTCTTTAGAACAAAGGATTTTGCCGAATTTATAATATGAAGTTTAGTTAGAGTATCCGAAAATCGTTTATTGGGCTGAAAACGTCCAAAAGATAACTCCGATGTTACTAAAAGAGGATGGGCGGGATCTTGTTATACTAAATAACGCATAACTAAAGGCAATAGAGAAATAGCTGTTAAAATACATATATACGCATCGCCTCTACCGAATACAAAGCAATAATACATTTTTTTTCTATTTTCGCCAAAGTGCCCTCTAATATTTCGCGACAGACCCTTTCTAAACCCGACGACGGCCGTTTCTAGCTTACACATACCCTATGCTGCCAATGCGAAAAGCGCTCAATCTCATCTGAAGTTTCTCATCGTCCCTGTATTTACTGCTATTGGTACTTTAAAGCTGTTCAAATCTTGCAGGCTAGGATGGGTTACAGTTTTCACCATTTTAATAAAATGTGAATGATGTCCTTCGCATTTTATTGTAACGGTGTACGATATGGATAGTTTGCCAACTAGAGTCAGCAAGACAAGGCCAACCTGCGTAGCCGCCGGTAGTGATCTCTCTACGAGTGATTCCACGTAAAAGAAGAGCCTTTAGATGAGCGTTTTGCTGACGTAACTAATTCTGATTAAGTAACTTCATTAACTATTGGCTTCTAACTGAATGTACATCAACTAGACGACATGTGCTGATAAAACATAAGGGCCGATAAGAATTCCCCTAACTTTATCAGAGTACAAATCCTTTGAGATGTGTAATATGCATTTTCTTCTTAATGGACTAATATATCGTTTGATACAGTCGAAGAAATGTTTAAGGTATTAAAATGATTCACGGTTTGAGTGTACTCCTGCCGCAATGTAAAATGTCAATGTAAAATGATTTCGGGATTCAACATGCATCAACAATACATATTCATTAACTCTGAACAACCCAGTATTAGCCTGGCCAGAAATACGAGCCATGTGAAACCTTATGTTTGCAACTTGTTAGCGTATTCTTCATACTGTTCGTACAAACATGTAGCAGTTACGTATGCCCATGGCTTATAAGCTATGTAATATATATATATATATATATATAATTGACACACAAAAACACACTCCACCAGAACTATGGGAGTCCACGACGTCGACGCTTTTCATTTAGGTGTATTTTATGATAGGAAACTTCATGTACATATATGGGTTCAGCCGGAATCATTATCGTACATTTGAATGAATATATGATTTCGTAGCTATATGCTTAATTTAGTCGTGCATTTAAAATTGCCTCTTGTCGGATTCTCTCAACGACTTAATTCCACGGTACTTTCGCTCCGTGAAACCAAGAGCGTCTTGTAAATCTACAGGTCGTTGATCTAGAATACTATGGCTTAATTCAGTGTGAGTCCATCGTCTCGTATTCATCATTGCAGACGCTGCGCGTGATGTTGTCCTCGTTCAAAAGTACCTTGCCTTCGTACTTCGCAGTAGTTGCGTGGCAAGCAGTCGAAAACATTGGAGTTTTACTGTTAAAAAGTGAATTATCTTTTCGGGACCGTGTCACCATTTTAGGTTGAGAAACTCTATCGATTTGTCACTTTTGTATACTGATTTAGCTTCGTAATAATTGAAATTTCCCGATGGTTAATGTATAGCATTAGAGCATGCTCTTTGTTTGATGAAATCGGTCCATCTATCTCTGCTATTTTCTGCTCTTTATACTCCTTTCCGTTTGGGAATAGTTTTACGCTATTTAGTATTTACATTTATCTCTAAAATCCTAGGTCGTGTTCAATACTTCTGGCTTGCTGCTCATGAGCTTAAAAGCTAGACGCGTCTAAGACCGTTTTTCCTAAAAGCACTAACGCGCATCTGTCTCTACATGCAATACTGCTTATTGAATCTAACGTAATGTATTACATTTGCGATACGTGTCACGAGAGGTGCATTACATACAAAAGCACACGTGGCCGTTAATACCATACCCTTTTGCTTCTCTTTTATTACTAGAAATTTATTACACGTCTACAAAAACTGCATGCTCACCTGGTTTTGGTGCCTTTATATTTTTTCCATTCATTGACGTGTATATTTTTACCATTACTTGCCTCCATTTCTCCATATTTGTACGCGTCCCGGTATCTACACATCTAATTTCCCTTTCCTGCTTTATTTACTAGCGAAATTCAATGAAAAAAAAAAAACGCATCGGCACATTATTCAAAGAACACTAAGCCATTTTTCCCTGTTTTTAACATAAGCATCTAAAATATAATTTCATGCATACTTTTGGCAGCCTTCCCTTATTGTAGCAGGCCTACAACTGCTCACGATAGATAAATTTTAATCTAAAATTATGCTACAAAAATTCTTTGTACGTCTTCTAATTTATGTCTTTTAAATTTATGTCGAATAGGAAGTTCGCTATCTTTTTTCGCAGACGGAAACCTTTTTGCTATGAGCTGAGAAGTGTCCTGTTTTTTAAGTCTTCATCTAGCCGGTCCTGTAGGATTACCGGAGATACTTCATAAACCATATCTATTTTAGGCCATCTATTGTAGAGTTTGGAATTATCCGTCCCTGGTTTTTAGCATGAAGGTAACCCTCTCGGGTGTCCAGTGTTGCATCTCAAAAACAATGAATGAAGATTTCAAACATACTCTTTCCTCTACGTTTGAGAAACGCCACTGGTCTGCCTTCATCACAAATGGTTTTTTCAGATTCTTGCAACACAATACCAGCTGTCTGATCAAGATGTGTTCGGCATCAGAGGTCTACCCTTCTATCGTTTTCATAGCCAATCTGTTCAGCAGTTTAATTTCACTTCAAATGTCTCTTTTGACGATTCTTTTAGTTCCTCATGAGTATAATGTCTTTCGGTAGATTTGTTATCACCCTCTCCGGGTTATGTAGCCACTTTTTTACATATTCATCGAATTTTCGCACATTAACTACTTGTTTCAAAGTGACTCGTTTGGGTCTCCTTAGTTTTTAATATGTAACAGAATTTCTTAGCATCTATAGATCAAGCTTTCACAGCATAGGTGCTTAATTACATCCTTGTATTTTACATTTTCATTTATTTTTTTCTTTCACTTTCAGTTTACTCTCTGTTCTTGTCTCTTAGCGCTTCTCTATGGGGCCTTAAGCACCGAGCCTCATCTGATCCTGAGCTCTTTATGCTTTCGTTCTAGCGGGTATTCATTCTATAGCTCTGTGCCTTCAGTAACCTCAAATTTCCAAGTGTTTCACTATACTCCAGTCATTCAGGTATCGCCGCGCTTTTCTGAGTACGCTATCTAACTTCTGCGTTTTTTAAATATACATTCAGCATTTTTCTTTCTCCTAAGCGAACTAGCTAAATCTTATTTTTGCTGGGTATAAAATGGTGCCTGCTTCCTCTGTCACGTCCTTTAACTTCATCAATGTCAATATTTGCGATCTCATTTGAGGATTTTAAATATGCGTAATTAACCATCGACTCGTTCCTCTATTTGTGTATGTATATCGGCCTCTGCAACTTTGACCGTAATTTCATTTTCCGTAATACAAGACTCTTCGATTTACACTTACGTTTCTTTATCTGTGTTTTTAACAAAACTATTGACATTCGCTTTAAGAAGCAGCTTATTTTGATTGTTGTTGGTACTGAGTAGCCTCTGTAATTTAAGCTGCACGTCCGATATCGCCATTAGACATTCTATCGATCTTAAACAAAGTCTGTTTAAGTCTGGATTCTAGCCCAAGCCATAACGTTTCCCTAAAATTAGCAAGCAAATATGTTAGGTACTAGCCAGCCCATAGTCAATACCTTCTTCGACTCCTATTCCACACATATCGTCAGCGATATGTATTACTAGTTCACTTGAAAAATCCACATCCTTCAATTGATCTGGTTCGTATTCTCTATTGCAACCTCTCTATTAGAAATCCAAGTTTGCAGGGCGCAAATCGACACACTGCTAAGCTTTTTTGCTTCTGGAGGTAAATTTTATTTCTAGATCTATTTACATCTTGTAAAGCACCTCATATTTAAGCGTTCCCTCTCGCCCCTAATATGCCATACAGTCCGTCCGATAAGCTTTCCTCACTTTTTACAATCGCGACCTTTATGCTTTTCGTTGGTTGAAAACTTTTTTCGCTATGATGCCTGCTTTTTGTCTACTCATCTTCGTTTATTATAATGGTAATCTTTTGGGCTCTGGCTTTCCCCTTTCCATAACCGAATGAAAGCAAAGCATATCTTTTCCCCTTAGGATGATAACAAGGGATGAATTTAAATACACAACTTATTCGTAGTTCATGTTTCTTCTTTTTTTAGAGGAAGCAGCTGTCGCGTGGTCTCCTGGCGACTCTATTTGTTTTCCTTCCCGTCCTTAGGAAGTCTGCTGATGCCCATGGTAGGACGTTTTCGGCGAAACAAAAGGATGTGTTTATCTTGTTTCTACCAAATTACGATTGCACTCCGTACTTCGTATGCAGAAAGATGTCCGCTTCTTCGTTATCTGTTTTCTCGCTATTTCAGTCCCTGTCTGTCCTTATGTACTCCTGCTTGTTATGGCTCAGCCAATTCTTTCGCCCACGTCATAGCCCCCTTCATTCGTTGGCCTCAAGCTGTTCTTAGTTTGTACCATTCATTCTTCGTGTCGCTGAACCGCATCTGTGTAACGTTTTCAGAGTCTTTGTCTCTGGTCACGCTACTTACAGGTCCTATCACTTTTGCGGAATCTCAGTTGTACAGTTTCGAGCTTGATGTAATTTGACCGTGCCCTTTTTGTGTTGGCTCATTGTTCTCTGCGACTATTTGTCACTGATTATCATCAGCCTGCTTTTGTTCCCTTTGATATTCTAAGCTATTCTATTAATATATTTTTCGATCTTTCTGGAACCTTAAACCGGGTCTTCGAATTTAACCGCGCGAGTGGAAAGTTTACGTACGCCGAAAGTAATACGTATGTAGAATTTCTAATGTAAAACCCGTTAGTCATCGCCACAGCAACGGTTTAGCCTCGTTAAGAGCAGATAATGGTGCAACGAGAATTGGCGTACGCGTTCCTATATATATATATATATATATATATATATATATATATATATATATATAGGGTCCAAGAAAGAGCGACCTCTTTCGACCTTGTGCACTCCATTCGTTTTCACTGAATAAACACTCGGGTGAGCCAGTAAGCATTCGTCAATATGGGCTAGGCACAAAGCGTGGTGGGGTATGATTGCTGGCGGATCGTTTCTCTCCATGCGGAGCAATAAAATATAAGCGAAGAAAACGTATAATTTATCAAACAATATAACTAGAATGAAGTCAAGCGGAATTAATAACTCGTATCAGAAGAACGCACACCGTCTGAAATATGTTCACACAAGCCATGCTGTAGAAAATAAATCAATGGGCAGGCGGTATTATATTTTAGGCGATATTTCCTCGTAATCTATCATGAAAATACACTGCATATAAAGCTAGTACATTTGCAACTCTGTCATATACGAACGTTATGGGGATGGATTTGTGGAGACCAGTTGTTTTAACACGAAGAAACTCTTCCGTATTTACTGGAAACCCAGCTCCTCCGTTCAAGTCGCTAGAAGATCACTAACGATTATTAAGAGAACCATTGTAGTTATATAAAGCGGACGTTTTTCTCGAAATTAAATCGGTTTGTGTAGTATATAAAAATTGTAGTATATATTTTATAATATAAACAATCGGTACAGAGTATTGTTGTTGGAAGATTATTTTTGCCTCTTTACACGTCCGGGCCGTCAAAACGAACTACCAAAAAATTAGCCAAATTCGAATAGTACTTTATGTGCGTGCGTAACTTATGCAAGGACGTTGTCTGAAATGGTAAGACGTGTAACATATATTAACCAAACATAAATTCTATTTGTTTTAATGCGTATTGTTTTTATGAATACCCTTGAAAATTACCATTTCTATTGGCCCAAAGACAATGTCACATTAAATTAAGCAATAGGTACAAAACAGCAAAGCAAAGCAAAACAATCATCAATACATCTCAGACAAGTGCAGACTATTGCCGAGTACAGTGGCCCTATGTAGCCGTGATCCCCTTTTATAATTCGATGTGAGAAAAAGAACTACGCTGTCAGCAAAAGCGAAAAAATCTCTATTTAGCATTTCTTGGTTTGATTCAGCGACCTTAGGAATTCGGGACAAATGCTCGTTTGCCTTTCTCTGACCTGTCCTATCTGACTGCACCGCTCAAAATCATGGTCCACTGGCGCTTGTCGGTCTCATGGCAGCAAATCTATATAATTTAGATAAAACGATTAATTCGTAAGGGAAAATGTGAACATGTTACTTATAACAAAATAACAATGATTTTTTCCTAATTTTGTTATATGTTTACTGAATCAAATGAATCTTGACCAATTACAAAGTAGGCTGTTCTAGAACATCATAAATGATACTTCGCTTCTTCTTCTTATCATATATATTATATATATATATATTATCTATATATATTGTCAGCTGCCTAGAAAAGGTCCACATCGTCTTTTAAATACTGTGCTAAACTTAGCTTACAAGGCAAATGCTTAACATATATTTTTCATTCATTTACAGGGATTATAATGGACCATAGTTTTTATAGATGATGAAAACGTTTGAAAAATGGCTTTTGGATAGGTGTGTTTTATAAAAAAAAAAAAAAAAAAGAATGGGGAAGCCAGAGATGTTAATTCTATTGACGTACAGAATCGTTAGCGGAAATTTAAGCTGTGTAGTTAAGCGTGCACGTTTCTAAAATACGGTATTAAAAATCCCTTATGTTACCTTTGAGGTAACCAGCCGCTAAGCTGATTTCCTTTGTAATCAACTACAAAAATCAAGTACAGTAGACGGTATCACAGGAATGGCATAGTGGTAACATTCACTTTGGTAAACGGTGTTTGTTCGAGTCTGAAGGTAACAATATACCTTTGAAGCTTTGATTGTTCTTCACCTGCCTACGTAGCCGTATTGCCTCAGTGAACAAGGGCATATGTTACCGAGGTATTATTACCTCGGTAACGTATGCCGATATTAGAGCACAAAACTAGAAGTGTGCGTCACTAAGATAGCTAGAAGAGCTGTACTCAATCTACCTAATGTTCATAGCTGACTTTTTAATCCTACGTTTGATATCACCGTCTTTGGTAACCGGTTCATTAAACATGCCGATTTAGCAGATCACAACTTTTTTTCGATGTCAACTTAAGCGATAGATTATATTAAGTCTATCGCTTTTTGAAATGCAACGTTCAACCATTTACTATCTGACAGTAGTGCAAATAATAATTGAAAAAAAAAAAGTGAAAAATAATTGAAAAAACAACGACAACCCAACACGTGTAAGAAATTGGGCTGTCCAATAGATCATTTGCAGGATTACGTTCCTATAAAGTCATTCTCTTATCGGCTGCGTCAAATGAAGTTTTCTCTACTACCTTGAAAGGCTCCACGAGCTTAGCGAAAAACTTAGTCATGGCTTTCGACGGAAGGATAGTATGTGAAGTGCAGTGACAATATGGAACAATCCTATGGCAGGCACCATCAAAATTGTTGCGTCAACTCTAGAACTAGAAGAAAAACATATATCATTTAATTTCCAGAACGTCAGGTAGTCAAATATACTAGGCAGAGATGATGTAGATACATCCCCCCCCCCCCCCTCGACTCACTAACCCTCTAAGACCGTCCCAAGATACACAACTTTCAATTCGTTCCATTATTGCAGACGAATTCTTCGTAACTTCTTCATTAACTGAGCGGTTGAGTGCTCTTATCCATCGTTTACGAGCTCCTTACTAAACTAGTCTTTAGTCTAAACTTTTGTAGATCTTTTTTTAACCTTTCAAAGAATAGTTACACCCAATCATGTCAAGTAAGGCTTCATCATACTATTAGTATTTCAGTAGTATAGTGGAAAAAATACCCATCAATTACAATTCGTCCATATTCAATGTAATGCGCTACTGTCGAAACCTGTGAGAAACAGGGTGTCCAGAAGGTGTCCGCCGGGACGACGTAAAGCCAGCAATGTAGCTATCAAATCAGAACGTCTCCGCTTCCAACTTTGGCCTGGAAGGCAATAGGTACACAACCTACCGTTGGACAATGTACTTTTTTTATGCGTATGGTAATTACGGTATAATTATTAAAAATACGATACGTATCTTGTATCATGATATTGCAAATTACAAAACGCTGCGCCCCGTCCTCGGTCACTGGAAAGCGTCAGATTTAATAAATAAGAGTGGTAATACTAGAGGTTAAAATTTTAATTGAGTTAATATCTAATAGATACCGACTGCGCAAGCTACAAAGTGCTTCCTAACAATCCACACATGCTTGCTGTTTGTATGCCTGTGTGTAACGAAATGAATAAACCAGAAGACACTTATGGGTGCTGAACACGCGTGTATTTAGTCAAAGTAGGGGGTAGAGTATGAAAGGACTTTTTGCTTCTTCTCTGCCCTCTACCCGTCAGTTTATGCCCACTTGTCCAGTGGCTGGCCCACGTACTGCACAGATCTTCTATTCTGGCCGCCGTTGGACCCAGACGCGTCTGCGAGGCCGCGTCTCGAACGGCCTCCGTTAGCGCCTGCGGCACCTCCAGCTCCGTGCCAAATCGGCCTAGCACAACACGGACAGTACGATGGCACACAGCATCCTGCAGAATAGGTTTGAGAAAGCATTTCCGTAGAATTGACAGATACGAAATTTTTAGGCAGGTTTTTTTAGGCACTTTTTAAGCAATGGCTTGCAAGATTGCAAATTACAAAAAAAAGACTGCGCAAAAAGGAAGCGAAAGCGTTAATCAACCAACGTGAAGAGACGGGAAATCGATAGGCTTATAGATAGAATCTCTAGCAATATCCCTCGTTGATTAGCTGAGACGAATATAGTTAATGCTAATTTATGGTTGCTTTCTTTTCTTTGCATATGATGTTATAATAGGCTGGTAGATAATAGGCGTCTAAAAAAACAACGTAAGATCAAATGCTCTTGTGTTTTCTTAACTCAGTCGAAACGACACTGACCGTAAACATTGGGCTGACACAAAATGTCATAAATTCTGGCGGCATGAACAGCATAATGAAAGCTACGGGGTGGCCCTGTTGTTCGGGTGCCTCGCAGAGAAATAGGCTCTCCATTAATGGCACGCACGGCCTGAGCTTCAAGACGGCCATCGGAAAGTGTCCACAAGTCGAAAAGGACTTCGGACT